>NW_027249978.1:0-53137 GCF_030848795.1 Temnothorax nylanderi
GAGAGAGAAGAGAGAGAGAGAGAGAGAGAGAGAGAGAGGGAGAGAAAGAGAGAGAGAGAGAGAGAGAGAGAGAGAGAGAGAGAGAGAGAGAGAGAGAGAGAGAGAGAGAGAGAGAGAGAGAGAGAGAGAGAGAGAGAGAGAGAGAGAGAGAGAGAGAGAGAGAGAGAGAGAGAGAGAGAGAGAGAGAGAGAGAGAGAGAGAGAGAGAGAGAGAGAGAGAGAGAGAGAGAGAGAGAGAGAGAGAGAGAGAGAGAGAGATTAATTGATTGATTGATTAGGTTTATTATGCCCAAGCAAAGGCTAAAGGGCAAAAAAGTAATAAAGCAGTTACAATAATATAATACTATAGCTGTTACAACAATATAGCACTTGCAAGATGAAGTGCAAGTGCTCACAAGCATGAGTAACTATGAAGTTCAACTGTGATGAATTAAGCGGCAACTTCAAGCAAAATGCAACATACGAATAGCATATACAGCAAACGCAATACGGTATAGCATAGCATAAAATAATACAATACATAGCAGTACAATATAGCATCAATCATCAGCACAGTAGATGAAAGCAAAGAAACCAATGATAACAAATCGCAGACGCATAATGTACAAAGTATCCTAATATATAACTTAAACTAATACTTAAAATTAAATGAATCTTAATACAAGCTTAAGAGTTAAAGATTAACAAGTAACTAAAATCACAGAAATAAGAATCAATCAGACTCAGATGCAATCAGAAACGAGCGAAGAAGACTTTTAAAAGTGCCCAGTGAAGATACAGATGTAATGCTGTCAGGAAGAGAATGCCAAAAATAAATCGCAGATAGTCGGAAGGAATTTCGGTAGGTGGTGGTTCTATGGAGAGGAATATGAAAAGTATGTGATGATGAGGCCAAACGGCCGGATCTCCTCAACATTGAATAAAGAGTTCCTGTAGATAAGAAGGAGAGCACATATTAAGAATGCGATAAGTCTGGCAGCCAAGAAAATAAAGCCTTCTATTCTCGACCGAAAGCCATCCCAAACGACGCCTGAACGGAGTAACATGCTCATCTCGCCTAAGATTAAAAATAAATCTGATACAACAGTTAACGAGTCTCTGCAATTTAATATTGAGCTCATTACTCAAACTATGGTAAACAAGACAACAGTAATAAATATGAGGTAAGATCAAAGTATTGACAAGTTTGATTCTAAGCATAGTAGAGAGAGAGTTCTTGTTAAACTTGAGCTTATAGAGAGCGTGATGAACACTTTGCGAGACATGCAAGACATGCTTTTTCCATGAAAGGTTAGACATTAAAATAACAACCCAAATTTCGCACATCACTCACAAAAGAGGCGTTTGGTCGACAATGATCGGTGGTAGAAGGGTGATATCAATATTATTAACATGAGTTTGACTGGCAAATATAATAACCTGTGACTTAGCAAGATTAAGTTTAAGACCGTTAACATTAGCGTATTCGAAGATGGCACGCGCGTCCCTAGAGATCAGCTCAAGTCCGAGCTGAACATCAGCTGGTGGACAAGAGAAATATATTTGCTTGTCATCGGCAAAAAGCATATAATTAGAGTAGGATAAGACTTTACTAATATTGTTGATAAAAAGAGAAAATAACAGTGGGCCAAGCACAGAACCTTGAGAAACACCCAGGGACGTTAATAGCCAATCAGAACAATTTCCCGCATCGTCAACCACAGCCTGAGAACGACCAGTTAAGTACCAAAAAATCCAAGTAATCACGGCATCAGAGAAACCAAGTTCTTTGAGCTTAATAAGTAGTCGAAGATGCGGAACAGTGTCAAATGCTTTACTAAAGTCGAATAATATCATAATTGTGATAAGTCCATTATCAATCGCCTCTCTAATGTCATCGCAAACACGCAAAAGAGCAGATTGAGTATTATGACCAGATCGATATGCAGATTGTCTAGGATTGAAGAGATTATGCTCATTTAAATAATCAGTAATCTGTTCAGCAACAATCCTCTCAAGAATTTTAGACAATTCTGGTAAGTTTGCAATCGGTCGCGTGTCAGACGGGGACAAAGGAGTGCGAATCTTTGACAGTGGGCGAATCAAAGCGCGCTTCCATTGAGATGGAAACGAAGAAGTCTCCAATGAGCGATTAAATAAAGCTGTTAGACACGATGAAATCGTATAGGCCATGCAATACGTAAAATATAAAGGGGTATGCCATCCGAACCGACCGCGTAAGAATGGAGAGGTCTAGTAGACATGTGCTTATGGACCATACGAGGTGTGATATAGCAGAGAAAACAAATTCAGGACGCTGAGATGGACGGGCAACCAGATCAATAGCAGAAATAAAGTCAACATATAAGCAAGGCGACTGAGCACTGGAAACTGATACATAAAATGAATTTAATTGATTGGGTGTAAAAAAATGTAAAGGAGAAACTGAAGTTGATTTTACAAGACCGTAGCAGGCAAGCTCTCGCCAAAGTTTAGCAGGATCAGTAATATTTTTAAGTGAATCAAATTGAAACTCACTTTTGGTACGTTTGATATCTACATTAAGCTGATTGCGAAAAAGTCTGTAGGTGGCGTAACCAAGCAAGCTCTTAGAACGTTTTGCCTGCTTATATAATTGGTTGCGAGTACGAATCCGGGTCCTGATATCATCAGTAAGCCACCGCACCGGAGGCCTCTTAATCACTAACACACGAGTAGGAGCGAATGTATCAAGTGCCATTAATAGGTTACCCGACAGCACCCCACAGAATCCGTCAACATCAGCAACATTAGATAATTCATCTATCTGAGTCCGCACCACCCCGGCAATGGACCCAAGAAATTCAGAGAACTCAGAACAATCAATGCCTCTGTAGTTACGCCGAGAGATAGTACGCTCAGATATCAGAAAAGAGTTAAGCGACATAGATAACTCTAAGAGATCATGACCAGCAACAAAAGGACTCGAAGATTTAGTGAATGATAAAACTTTGTCAACATCATCTACAACTAAAACATCGAGCCATGAGTCTGAGGTCGCAGTATGATAAGTAGGTTCAGAGTTAACAATATGTAATGATAAGCTGGACACAAGCTCACGCAAATAGTTCGCTTCGTAGTTAGTCGATGATAGATTGCAGTTTAAATCACCACCAATAATAATATTTTTATAAAGATGTGAGAATCTAGCCAGTGACTCGACAAAGTCATGCAAGAGGAGGCCCTTAGGTCTTCTATAAATGGACGCAAATAGTACCGATTCACCGTCAGACAAACGTACTTCGATAAGAAGATATTCAGGTGAATTAACGCAGACATTGCTAGAGGTAGCTAAAATTTTAACTTTAAGTGATTTATGTACATAGCATGCTACCCCTCCGCCCATCCGTCCCACTCTATCATGACGAACCAAAAAGTAATCTTCCAAGGCCACGAGTTGATCTGATACATTAGCATTGAGCCACGTTTCCGATACAGAGATAATATGATAAAAATTGGTACTAAAGTGTAAACGTATGAAATCAATATGTCCACGAAGAGAATTTGCATTAAATTGGGCTACATTAAACTGAAATGACTTTGATAAGAATTTTTCGAGAGAGAGAGAGAGAGAGAGAGAGAGAGAGAGAGAGAGAGAGAGAGAGGGAGAGAGGGAGAGAGAGGGAGAGAGGGAGAGAGGGAGAGAGGGAGAGAGGGAGAGAGGGAGAGAGGGAGAGAGGGAGAGAGGGAGAGAGGGAGAGAGGGAGAGAGGGAGAGAGGGAGAGAGGGAGAGAGGGAGAGAGGGAGAGAGGGAGAGAGGGAGAGAGGGAGAGAGGGAGAGAGGGAGAGAGGGAGAGAGGGAGAGAGGGAGAGAGGGAGAGAGGGAGAGAGGGAGAGAGGGAGAGAGGGAGAGAGGGAGAGAGGGAGAGAGGAGAGAGGGAGAGAGGGAGAGAGGGAGAGAGGGAGAGAGGGAGAGAGGGAGAGAGGGAGAGAGGGAGAGAGGGAGAGAGGGAGGAGAGGGAGAGAGGGAGGAGGGAGGAGGGAGGAGGAGGGAAGGAGGGAGGAGGAGGGAGAGAGGGAGAGAGGGAGAGGGGAGAGAGGGAGAGAGGGAGAGAGGAGAGAGGGGAGAGAGGAGAGAGGGAAGAAGAGGGAGAGGGGTAGAGATGGGAGAGAGGGAAGAGAGGTGAGGAGAGGGAGAGGAGGGGGAGGGAGAGGGAGAGGGAGGGAGGAGGAGAGGGAGCTGGAGAGAGGGAGAGAGGGGAGAGAGGGAAGAGAGGGGAGAGGAGGAGAAGGGAGAGAGGGAAGAGAGGGAGAGGAGCGGAGAGAGGGAGAGAGGGTGAGAGGGGAGAGAGGGAGAAGGGAGAGAGGGAAGAGAGGGAGAGAGGGACTGAGAGGGAGGAGAGGAGAGAGGGAGAGAGGGAGAGAGGGAGAGAGGGAAGAGGGAGAGAGAAGAGAGAGGGGAGAGGAGGGGAAGAGGATGAGGGAGGGAGGAGGGAGAGAGGGAGAAGAGAGGAGAGAGAGAGAGACGATGAGAGAGAGAGAGAGAGAGAGAGAGAGAGAGAGAGAGAGAGAGAGAGAGAGAGAGAGAGAGAGAGAGAGAGAGAGAGAGAGAGAGAGAGAGAGAGACCATTGTCACATCCGCCACGTCGATGTTCGAGACGAAGGACGGCAGCCATTGTAATTCTAGAAAGATCTTTCAGGATCTATCGATACCACGAGGCGATATTATTGAGTTTTGGTCGGACTGGCCATCATTATGAAAGCGTAATCGATACGCGTTGACTGATTCAGGTAACATACCTCTTTTCTTTCTAAACTGAACGCTGGGCTTTCGTCCAGCAAAGAGATTGCTAGATTTACGTCTAGCACAGGAATAAAGAATTCAAGATCCTTTATCTCTTACAGATTCACGAGTTAATGAGACACGGATTCATCCTTAACGATAAAAGCTAGCTATTATTTCCATAGTAACGTATATTTGCGAAGATACTGAGCTCAGATTAACGTACTTTTCAGTAATTATTGTGAGATTGCAATCCACTTTATTATCATTTGATTTATGTACAGAATTATTTAACGATCGAGTTAAAACGTCTAATACTGCGTTTACGAAACATATCATATAAATTATATTGTTCTAACGATGAGATGCGTTATACTTTTTGCTATGTCAATTACTCACTTCGAGAGTGTAAATAATTATCTGCGTTCACTAGGATTATTCGACGTTGCGTAAATATTAATATTCCGTTCTTTGATGTCAATTACCATTTATAAGAGCTATCTATTCAGAGTTACTTCATAATTAACAACTCTTCGTCATTATTCTTTCTCTCATAAGTACTTATTGTTATAGGAAGGACATAATCCTTTGAGTGATAAGGTTCTATCTTTTAGAATAAAAGGAACAAGTTGACACATTAATTTAATACTGAATATTGTTTTCTATATGTACAAATATTTTCTTGTATGTCTTTATGCACATGTATTACATTCTATTTAATTGTGTTTGCAAAAGAGGACCCTTTCTTTGATAACGAATCGAAACGAATATATTTGACTGCGTCACTTATTTCAAAAAAGATAAACTGAAATACTTAACATTCTCACACGATTGTTCATATAGAAAAGAAAGAGATTATTCTCCTTTTACGAAGGAATGATCTTAATAACAATATTAAGAGAATCATATAAAGGATCTTTCGAACTTAATCATATCTTTTTTTTTGTATTTATTCACAGCTCGTATTTTTGTACAACATTCGTTTGACTACAATATACTTTTCGATTGTAAGGCAACTATAAATAGTTTTGTGAGCTTCTTACGAATACACAATCTCAAATACAGTCTATCGATTTAGTTTCGTTTACGGCTTCCTCATCAAATCATTAGACCTGGCTTCTGCGCGAGCTGGTACATAACACTATTTATGTAAATCTGTTGTAAAAAAAATGTCTTGAATTAAGTTCATTGATGCATGTGTTCATAACATTTTAAAGTTAATAACAAATTGTTATTAACAAATAAATATATTTAATGCTAAAATGGAATCTGTAATGCTTTGAGCGAAATATATGTTGGACTGTCCTCCACAGTATTCAACGCCATCTTAATATCGATTTACTTTATAAAATCGTTTTCTTTTTAAAATCATTCTCTTTGTATCTCTCATTCTCTTTATATATTTAATAAAATAGTATGAGGACCCTCGAAATTAAAATAAGAGAAGTAAAGGCTATAAGGGTCAGACGCAGATCTCCGTGCATAATATCAGAAATAACTGATTTATTGGTCGTTGTGATTTACATCGATCCGTACGTTTCAGCTCAACTTTGAGCCATCTTCAGCGGTAATTAAAAAGGTATATTAAACGTTCTCCGTACTATATTGTTGAGCTTACTGATTCTAAGTTTCAGAAACTGTGTTGGAAAAATAGACCGATTCATCCATATCTGTAAAGGTTGTTACATTAATGTTGAGATATTAAAAACTAAAAGAAGAAAACCTTAGAAAACAATCAGTCTAAAAAACGTGGAATTCTATCTAATAAAAATGTTGTATATAAAATATCCTGTAAAAACTGCGACGCTTCATACGTTGGTCAAACGATGAGACAATTAAAAACTAGAATTTCAGAACATCGTAATCATATCCATAGAAATACAACTACTCAATCTGTCATCACCGAACACAGAATGAATTTCGATCACGAATTTGATTGGGAGAATATCGAAATCTTGGATAAAGAAAAATATTTATTTAGGAGACTAGTTTCTGAGATGACCCACATCAAGTTGCAAAGGAATAGTCTTAATTCTCAAACTGACACAGATTTTTTGCATCATGCATATGTTACGGTTTTAAGCAAATTGTAATCCATGCTCATAAACATTTTGTCATTGGCAAATCGCGTTTTACTATTGGTACATCAAATATTTATTATCTTATTTTATTGGCTTGACTTACAATTTATAATCTTCACCGTTGTTTTGACCTATGACTTGTCTCTTCTTGCAATATCTATTATATCATTGTTGTGTGTCGTGTCGACAAGATCGTTTAAGTCTCTTCGCAGAGAGTATTTTTATCTGCCATAGTTTATATTCATTTTGCGTATGGCTCTGAATTCCATGTTTTTTAGACTGATTGGTGAGTTTTCTAAGGTTTTCTTCTTTTAGTTTTTAATATCTCAACATTAATGTAACAACCTTTACAGATATGGATGAATCGGTCTATTTTTCCAACACAGTTTCTGAAACTTAGAATCAGTAAGCTCACCAATATAGTACGGAGAACGTTTAATATACTATTTTAATTACCGCTGAAGATGGCTCAAAGTTGAGCTGAAACGTACGGATCGATGTAAATCACAACGGCCAATAAATCAGTTATTTCTGATATTACGCACGGAGATCTGCGTCTGACCCTTATAGCCTTTACTTCTCTTACTTTATATATTTTTTTTTATCTTTAAGAATTCTCGATTCATTCTGCTTGCTGATTCAGGTTGCTTATAAAGTTAAAAAGATGGCAGATATTGTACTTAAAAATAAAATTTTATGTGAGTGTATTTGGAATAGTAATAATAAAAGAAAGTCACATCTGGAAACAATAATGGAGTACATAAAAAAAGATAAGGAGTACAATAAAACGCAACTTTTTCAAATTAAAAAACATGTAACTAATAGTTTTATTTCCAAATATGCAAAATATTGGTCAAATGCGAATCGAACACGAACAAACTTTGTAAGAAAGTACACGCAGTTTATGGAAAGCGAAATTAATATAAGATTCAAAGAGATGCATCTCAAATCCGCTATTACTACTCCCAGTGATAGTTCATCATCCGGCAATGCAGGAAATTGTGGTCGTGGTCGCCCTCGCAAATCGTACGAAGATTGTAGCAGCAAGACCCAAAAAAGACGATCACATGAGCTTCGTAGCAAGTATAGCCAAGAAGAGTTGCGGGCAGCTGTTGCGCCCAACAATAAAATACGCAGTAAATATTTGCTACAGAATAATGAACAAGATGGAGAAACATTTATAAATAAAATTCTGGCAATGTATATAGACTTAGGTCTATCAAGAAGAAAATATGAATTGCTTCGAACTTATAATGAACGCTTATTCGGAGATAAACTTTATCCCCCTTATGCGAAGATTCAAGCTGCCAAAAAAGCATGTTACCCTCAAAATATAACTGTAACTGAAAATGGTGCTGAAATCAAATTGCAATCCCTGCTAGACCACACTACATCTCAAATCATAAAATCACTACCAAATCAAGATTTTTTCGATATAGGCACTGAAGAGTTAACTTTACATGGAAAGTGGGGAATGGATGGTGCTTCTGGTCAACAAAATTTTAAACAAAAGTGGTCAACAAATAACGACGATGGTACAAAAGTTATGTCTGACAGTACAGTGTTTATAATATATTATGTGCCATTAATATTGACAGACAGTCACGATAGTAGTCGTATTTTATGGAAAAACGGTAGACCATCGTCTGTAAGATTTTGCAGACCACTTAAATTTAAATTTGCCAAAGAAACACCATCTAACACTTTGGAGGATTACAATTTCCATATGGATGAAATTAATAATCTACAGCCTTCAGTGGAAAATAAGTCCAATAAATCTTTCAAAGTCAGTCACACTTTATATTGTACCATGATTGATGGAAAAGTGTGTAACGTGTTGACGGACTAGAAATCGACGACATCCTGCAATATTTGTCGAGTAAGCCCAAAACATATACATGATTTACAGTATAAAAGAACTAGAAATTAACGAAGAACGTTATAAGTTTGGTTTATCCACTCTTCATTGCTGGATACGATTTATGGAATGTTTATTACACATTTCGTATAACCTAGATTTTAAAGAGGGTTGTGCTAGAGGAAGTAATAAAATTTTACAACAAAATAGAAAGAAACAAATTCAAGATGGTTTAAAATCACAATTATCTATAATGGTTGATGTTGTAAAACAAAGACACGGTACTACTAATGATGGCAATACTGCTAGGCGATTTTTTTCGAATCCTGCGATTGTTTATAATGTACTTGGAATTAATTAGACACTCATAGAACGGTTTGGAAATATCTTACATGTAATGGCAAGCGGTTTTACAGTAGATTTGGAAAAATTTGAAATATATGCCAGAGAAACTGCAGAATTGTTTATTAATTTGTACGGGTGGTACAGAATGCCCCCTTCTGTACATAAAGTGCTACTACATGGTAGTAATATTATGCGGGAATTGATTCTACCTATAGACTATTTTTCAGAAGAGGCTCAAGAGTCTGAAAATAAAATATTTAAAGCTGCTAGACGCTATTATAGTATATATATATATATATAGAACTTGTTCTCGTAAAAACAATAATAAAGACATAATGAATTATCTTCTCATTTCGTCGGATCCTATTATTAGTGCTAATAGATTACAAAAAGATAAAATAATAAAAGAATTATCAAACAAAGCAAAAAATTTAATAAAGTGGACTGATCTAAATAACATAAATAACAATGAAAATAATGATGACGCTATTTCAGATAATGACGACAATATTTCTGACGAATCTTTAGATATTGAAGATTGCTTTGAAAATCTTGAAGATGATAATATTTCTGTAGAGATGGGGGTAGAATAAAGTTAACTACATAAAACATAAAATTAAATATTTCCTGCATTAATGTAAATAAAAAACATCAGATTAAAAATTAAAATAAAAAAATAAAAAAACAAAAACCTTTTCTTAGACTGGTACCTTGTCGCGGTAAAAAAGCTTATAATTGCATATATTTCAAATACAATAAAAATAGCAATTGAACCAAATCCAGTCACTTTAATTTGAAGATAATATTCAATATCAATCCAGAGACCATCATTAATATATATATGAAATATCCATACTAGATTCACCATTGTTCATTTTAATTTAATATTCGAAATCAGCGATCCCAAAAACACATTGGATTATCAATTTTAAAATGATTTTATTCAGTATTCAATGAGTTATCGATTTTTGTCCACATTTTCGACCTGTATAAAGTTAGCCCCCCATTTTTTTATTTCAACTATTTTTTTAGTTGTTCCCGGTTGTTCTCTGTTTGTTCTACATTGTTCCACTGTTAATAGTCCAAAAAAACGAAAAACACGGTGGAAAAAGCAAAAAAACTGTTTTTTAAAGTAACCCCCCATTTTTTGAAAAATCCAAATTTCTTGGTTGTTCTGGATTGTTCTAAACATTGTTCCAAAATTTTTAAATCCCCACAAGATGTATTTACAAAGATATAGCAAAAAATAGTATATAGAGCGCTCAAGTAATATTTCTATGTTTGTAGCTATCGTTATTATTTTCTGACAACCAAATTACATATTTAAGCTGAAAATAAACAGAACAACGAAGAACAACTATCAATTTTGCCAGAACAAACGTATAGAGGGCACTTTACTCTTGGAGGTAGAGAATCATTTTGTCTTTTTCGACCAACAATGTCACGCCAGCGGTACCAAAGTGTAGAACAATGACATATAAGCCTAGAACAACCAGGAACAACTATCAATTTTGCCGGAACAAACGTACAGAGGGCACTTTACTCTTGGAGATAGAGAATTATTTTGTCTTTTTCGACCAACAACGTCACGCCAGCGGTACCAAAGTGTAGAACAATGACATATAGGCCTAGAACAACCAGGAACAACTATCAATTTTGCCGGAACAAACGTACAGAGGGCACTTTACTCTTGAAGGTAGAGAATCATTTTGTCTTTTTCGACCAACAACGTCGAAGTTGTTCCTGGTTGTTCTAGGCCTATATGTCATTGTTCTACATTTTGGTACCGCTGGCGTGACGTTGTTGGTCGAAAAAGACAAAATGATTCTCTACCTCCAAGAGTAAAGTGCCCTCTATACGTTTGTTCCGGCAAAATTGATAGTTATTCTTCGTTGTTCTGTTCATTTTCAGCTTAAATATGTAATTTGGTTCTCAGAAAATAATAACGATAGCTACAAACATAGAAATATTACTTGAGCGCTCTATATACTATTTTTTGCTATATCTTTGTAAATACATTTTATGGGGATTTAAAAATTTTGGAACAATGTTTAGAACAATTAGAACAATCCAGAACAAGCAAGAAATTTGGATTTTTCAAAAAATGGGGGGCTACTTTAAAAACAGTTTTTTTGCTTTTTCCACCGTGTTTTTCGTTTTTTTTTGGACTATTAACAGTGGAACAATGTAGAACAAACAGAGAACAACCGGGAACAACTAAAAAAATAGTTGAAATCAAAAAATGGGGAGCTAACTTCATACAGGTACATTTTCGCCAGATTGGACCAGCCATTTTGAATTCCACAATTTTGAATACAAATTCGAAATCAGCACCCCTAATAACTTATGTACATAAATTTTCAAAAAAATCCATCGAGTTTTGATTTTTTCGGTCCGCCATATTGAATCAACCATTTTGAATTTGATCATTTTGACTTAAAATTTGAAATCTACGCCAAAAACAACCTAGGAATACCAATTTTCAAAAAATTTACTGCAGAATTAATTACCGAATTAGTTACCGATTTTTGTCCATTTTTTCCGGATTTCGCCCACTGTGCGGCGGCGCGGGGGCAGAAGGGTTTTCTCAAAGCTCAAACGTGGGTAGTATAGTAACTGAAGCGCTCGGTAATCTTTCCGCGTCTGTTCGGGAAGGTATACTGATAGGAATAGGAAGAGGAAGAGGATCGCGAGGGGCAACGCCGATTTTGTATGATAATTTACGTTCTCCGCCACTAAAATCGTTGGTCGGGAAAATAGGCAAAAAAGTTAATGAATACGATGTAAGATTAACACGTATCGAGTCACTCGCATATATCGAGGGCAGAATTAATGAATTAATACAAAAATTCGATCAATTAAATAATCGTAATAATATTGAAATTCCGTCATGCCCTAACCCTACGTCTGAGGGAGAAAATGGAACGGGTGGAGCGATGGTAGCTGGTAAAGCGTCGAATTATATGCCGGTTAACGAAAATAGTGAGGTATCAAACTTCATGTCAATTATTAATAACAATGTTATGTCAAACGTTTTGTCTGCGAATAATGACGAGAGAAATTCAGCTGATAATTTGGCACCCCCGTTGCTTTATGTTACACGTGAATTATCTCGGGAAAGATTCTTGTTGGGAAGGAGTCCCTCCGGGGCTTTTACGCCATATAACGGGGAAAATGTAACAATCACCCAATCATTAAATAAATTAAATAACGGTGAACTGTCTAGGACGTCTGGAACCGGGAAACCAAATACTTTATCGCGAAACGAGGACCTACTCAATCGTTAGGTATAGGAAACCCGATCCCGGAACAATTTAATCGTCAGGTCGATGAGCTTATCGGTAGTTCAATCAAATTAACGGTGACACGTTTAACGCCCAAAAGCGAATTAATAACGGAAGAAAACTTCCTAACTAAAGAGGAATATCAACGAATGACTAGGAACAGGAACGAGTCACCCTATCCGGAAAATTTTAATTCTGCTTATCGTCACCGGCGCGAGAACCGTTCCATATCACCTAGAAGGGGGGTTTTATCGTGGCGGAGTGGTGAGTCGAGTGATAGCGAAGATGGTACGCCGCGTTACGTCGAGCGTTATGACTCGCCAATGGGACGCGATTTCCTCTCGACAGCTAGGTACCGCGAAAGAACGCTCAATTCACCACCCACGGTAATACACGAGCGAGGACTCGACTCCATCATGAAAATCGGACAAATAGTCAGTAATTGGAAAATTACATTCTCTAAAACCGAGAAAGATCCTGAACAATTCTTGCTTATTTTGAAAGATCAGCTGAGTGCGAGCGGTATAAGTAGAGATTTGTTCGTTCCTTGCTTATCAAATATTTTTGAAGGCCCCTACAAAGCTTGGTATTTACTAAATAAACAGCATTGGAAAACATGGAAAGATTTCACACGAACTTTCCGTTTCCAATGAGGGATAAAAAAGAAGACGGTGTTCTTTTCTTAGAAGTACGTGATTTAAAACTTGAAAACGTTAGCTGAATTTGCTTGTCAAGCGCGCTTGATTTTCGAACAAATGCAACACCCTCCACTTTTTCGGGAGCAATTAAAACAAATTTTAATCAAATTCAATCCACGATTAACTTTTGAGGTCCTGAACTTGCGAATCAATAATTACGATGAGTTCCTACATTATATAAACGAGCCGAGTTATCTCTATCGTAGATCACTCAAAGCCCAGAAAGAACCGCGAGGCAAGTCCATGAAAAGCGAATTAGCGTACTTACAGAAAGATACAGGGGACGGTGAGAGTATTCAAATGGATAGAAAGAGAGAGAACGACGACCTAGCTGACTTGTGCGCGATGCAACAGTCAACCGCACGTACTAATAAAAAAGCAGTAGATTCATCAAATAATCTAAAACTCTGACGAGACAGCGACTCGAACGAAATCTCACTCAGTTCGAAAAAGATAATAAAACTTCGACAGGCACTCCTTTAGAACAGCCCAAAACAAGTGAAGCAAGGTTTGCTCCGGATCCGAATAAAATGTTTTGTTACAATTGTGGGGGAATGGGACATACTTCGCGCTCTTGTACTGCCGATCGACAAGTAGTATGCCATTAGAGTCCCTCTAATAAGAGTCGCGACACGTAGCAGCAATTTTTGTTGGTTCGCATTTTCAGCAAAAGCACGAGAAACAGAAAGAGAAAGAGATATAAGAGAGAAAGAGAAAAAGCGATATGTACAAGTAATATACATTCATATGCCTTATTTTGCCTATGCTTATTTTGCCGAAACTCAAGATGTCGCGACTCTTATTAGAGGGACTCTAGTATGCCATATTTGCCGAACTATAGGTCACGTAAATAAGAATTGTCCAACGCGTTCGGGAAACGATCCTGCCCGGCAGTAACCGGACCTCAGGTCACTGCCATGAAGGGCGGAAATAAGGCGGTTGAATCGATTAATAGAGACCAGGTCAACATTGAGCAAGTAAAAACCTTAGATAATATTGGTACTTGCAAAGGGATCCCCCGTTAGCCCTCGGCGGGGGAGCAGGTGGAAAGTTCAAAGAGATAGAGATAGGGTCGAAAACAGAGCTGTGTGGAAGGCAGGATTGAAGGAGGGTGTAAAGGAGGTTGAGAGGAGGCGGTGAGATTGGAGGTGAGGATAGAATCGAGGTGAAGCGGCCAGAAATCGAGGGAGAAGGGGAGAGTTGAAAGTGAGGTTAGGATGACGGAGAGGAATTAGAAGGAAGACGCGGCGAGGGGGAGGTAGGAGGGGTGCAGAGTGAGTTGAGGAGCCGAGTGCAGAAGGAACGGGTACTCGAGCGAGCGGGAGCGAGGAATCGATCGTGAGATCGATCGAGCAGGCAGGCGAGAGAGGTGGTGAGTGAGTCGATAAGGAGGGAAAGCCGGGGCTGCCGGATCGATAGGAGGATCGATGAAGCGGCGCGGTAGAGGGACACGAGTACGGCGTGACGATCGAGGCAGGACACGTACGAGTGAGGAACAGAAGTAGAGAAGCGGAGGAAAGTACGAATGTAAGTAGGAAAGAGAAGGGAGAAAGTGAACAGGATAAGTGGAGGGTAGTAGATGCAAGGAGAAAGGAAGGGAGCAGATTAAGAATGAAAATAGATGAGGATAAATCGGTGGAGACGAGGGTAAGAGAAAGAGAGGAGAAAGAAAGGAGAGAGGAGGAAAGCGGGAAACCAAAGAGGGCCGCGGAGGACGAGATTGCGAGAAGGATGGAGGGGAGTCTGTTAATGGATACGGACGAGGAAGAAGACGATAGGAAGAAAAGAGAGTAAGAGGAATGTAAGATAGAAAGGAGAGAGGAAGGGAGATAGAGAGAGAAGCGTTAAGGGAGAGGGAGGGGAGGAGGAGAAGAAAATAAGATTGTAAGATTAATACAGTTTATTTTCAGAGTGAAGGTAGAATAAGAAAGTAGGAAGAAGTCAAACACGAGAAGGGAGAGAGCCAGAAAGAAAAGGGAAGAGCAGCGATGGAAAGGAGGGAGTCAGAGGGGTGCGGAATTAAGGGAAGCTGAAGGAGATGGCCAGAAGGGTGCCGGAGGGAAGACGAAGGAAAGGGAAATGTGAGGTCGCTAAGTTTGTAAAGGGTTGGGTACGTCCCTACAAAACGCCATGTGTGCTGGATAAGAGGAGGTGTTGGAAAGATGTACAGGGTTGGGTACGTCCCCAAGGTAAAAAAAACGCCCTTTAAGACCCCTTGGGGTATATAAAGTATTTTTATCTATCTATCTATCTATTGGTACTTGCATGACTGCAATCGACTTACCTCAGGCACGGGAGGAATTCGATACGGGTGGCTCATTGGAGCTCGATGTGGCGCGCGGGTTGTCAAGTGACTCAGAAATATCAGACGATGACTTTGACTTAACGGGAACGGCTGCAGGGAGCGAGCTTAGCGAAAATAAAATATAGTTGACAACATTGTCGACAGACGGAGAACATGATGTTACTGTTGACGATAAAGATCGGGTATTAGAAACTAAAAACTTAAAAGACTGGAAACCTATTGGCCTAGCACCTCGTGCATCGTTTGATACAGCGGCGAGTTTTCCGTCCGGATAATGGCCTTACAGAGCCAGGTAGAGTCACGAAAATACCAGTAGAAATTTCAATTTTCGGAGAAAAGTTTCGCGGAATCCTAGATAGCGGGAGCGAAAGGTCATATTTGAGTCCAGCCGTATATGAGCGCGTCAAACATCTCCAAATTAAAGAACTTTCTCCGGACTCCACCTCGAAGAACGGGGTATGCCTTGGCGATAAATCAATTGTTAAAACTGAAGGAGGTACGTGTTTTGTGATCGACGTGGGCGACGTATACGGATCGCAATGATTTAGCATTCTTCCAGATTTGTCGAGTTCCGTAACATTGGGTATGGACTTTTGGTTGTCATTCAAGGTTAAAATAGACCCGACATCAAAGACGTGGACGTTACACGGTAGTAAGTACTCCTATCCTATAACACAACGTTACGTTACTCAAACAGAATTAAAAGTCTTAACAGCAAAGCAAAATATATTGCTGATAATTGCCGAAATATATTGCCGATAAATTGAGACATTTCCTCGACAGCGAATTCTCAAAATTAGAAAGTGAATCTACGGGAATGACCGACCTAATTAAACACGTTATTGAGTTAAATGATCCTACTCCCCATAGACAGAAGCCTTACCGTTGTAGCGAAGCTGTCCGCGAGTTTATAAATAAAGAGGTAGATCGATTGCTAGAGAAGGGTTATATAGTATGGAGCAATAGTGATTGAACTTGTTCACCGATGATAGCCCCGAAAGCAAACGGGAGTTTGAGGTTTTGCGTCAACTATCGCCCGGTGAATCATCAAACTGCTAAACCAGCCTACCCACTCCAACATATGAAGTCCATTTTACCGCAGTTGCATCAAGCAAAAATTATTTAGACTCTCGATATGAGGCCTTCCATCAAATCTCTATGGATGAGAGAAGCCGTAAATATACTGTTTGTCGTGGAGGGTAAAGGTTTATTGGAATGGGTGAGAATGCCGTACGGTCTAACTGGCGCCCCAGCTACTTTCCAAAAATTAATTGACAAATTAAAACAACGAAATAAGAAATTAATTCTAGAAAGAAATCTCCCTAATAAATGGGCTGAACAAGTATTCGCATACTTAGACGATTGGATTATAGTTAGTCAAGATTTCGAGGAACATCTGGCACTTTTGTCGTTATTATTTGAAGTTTTACGTGAAGCAAAGTTGAAAGTCAACCGTGAAAAAAGCAGTTTTGCGTGTAAAGAAGTGAAGTTTCTTGGTTACATTGTCGACGAGTTAGGAACCAGACCAAATCCCGAGAAAATTCAGCCTATCCTCGATTTTCCGGTACCAAAAGATAGAACTCAACTGCGGCAATTTAATGGCCTCGTTAACTGGTATCACCGGCAGTTACGAAATATCGCACACGTACAGGGCCCCCTTAATAAATTAACTAGTCCGAAGATCCCATGGAAGTGGACCGAAGTCGAGTAAAAATCTTTTGACGAAATAAAAACAACATTAGCTAACGCGCCGAGATTGTCGCCAATTCCAGGACAACCATTTATTCCGACGCTAGCGATTTCGGATTAGATGCAATTTTAGTACAACAAGATCCTGAAAGTAAAAAAGAGAATTTACTGGAAGTTTTGAGTCGACCACTAAGAGGCGCAGAGTTACATTATATAACTACGGAGAAAGAATGCTTAGCAGTAGTTTGGGCAGTAGGAAAGTTACGGTGCTATTTAGAAGGTATGCCTTTTAAAGTCATCACCGATCATCAAGCATTACAATGGTTGTATGGATTAAAGAACCCTGTAGGCCGGCTTACGAGGTGGGCAATTTACCTATTACAACACTCAATGACAATCGAGTACAGGCGAGGTACGACAAACGAAGCGCCGAACGCCCTTTCACGCATATATGACCTCAACGTTGACCCGCTCGGGTGGGAAAAACTTATCGAAGAAACTGCTCGAAATCGGGTTCAATTAACGACAATCTGAGACCAAAACTGTGGTATGAAGCAAAGCGCGAACTCGTGAGCAAACAGCCAGATAGATTCTCGGAATGGAAAATTGAAAACGACGAATTGTATTACTATAGGCCGGATTATACAAAAATGCTAACTGACGATGAGAACCCGTGGAAGAGAGTAGTCAGACAATGCGAAATTCCGACTATTTTAAGGGAAAACCCCATAAGCGGGACATTTAGGCAGAGATAGTACTTACGACCGTATTCGTCGAAATTATTATTGGCCAGGTATATCGCAAAATGTAAAAGTTTACGTAGAGGATTGTGATGTTTGCATTAAGGTTAAGTACGATCAGAAACCTTTAAAAGGGCCATTAATGACAAGACCTTTATTAAAACCGTGAGCACAATTGTCGATCGACATGATAGGGCCACTTACTCGTTCGAAGAAGGGCAATATGTACGTGATTGTAGTACAGGACGTTTATACGAAACATATCGAGCTATTTCCCGTGTGAAATCAAACCGGTAAGACTGTGGTTAAGACTTTGGAAACCGTATTTGACAGGTGGGGCGTGATTCCAGAGTCAATTATCACAGATAACGAACGGAGTAGGAGAGACTGGGGCACCATAAGCCACGGGGTACCATGGGTCATTGACTGTTTAGGGTAATCCAGAATGTTTAGGTTGATTCAACTAGTATCATATGACAGTTATTTCGTTGCCCATACTTCGTATCTAGGTGGCAGTCATCAAAGTCCGTAGTCTCGAGACGCAAGTGACATAAATGGTTTTCGTGATGCGTAAATAACTTTTTAAAACCATTTCGAAATGTTTTAATATTGTTTTTGTAGTAAAATATACACGTACTAAAAATTAGGTGTAACTTTCTAGCATCTTTTGTCATTTTACTACACTACAGATAATCATGTATCATTTATTTTTTTTATTACGTTTCACCGTTTTCTATATTAAGTGCATTCGGGGCACCATGGAACCCAAACCCTTGCAATATGTTGGAAATTGACAAACGTGATTCATTCGCGCTCTCTTTGGATATTTTGTGACTATTAAGTTCAAAGCTTTTGATTACATGTAAAACGGAGTCGAAACGGTCCTTTCTATCGCAACAATTAATTGGCAAGCCAAATCTATCGCCTAAGCTAAGAAATTTTGAAACTACATCAGGAATTTGTTTACTACTGACGTTAACAATCCATTTGTTCATATTCGCGTTAGAAAAAACATTACTAAGTCGGTTACGTTTCATTAAAATATGGTCAAATTTGTCCCATACTTGGACATACTTGGACATACTTGACGCATTTAATAACTATCACCCGCGACTAAAATTTACATGCGAAACTGAGACCAATTGCTCGATCAACTTTTTAGATGTGACGGTTATTAGAGATAGAGAAAACTTGTTAACAAACTGGTACAAGAAACCCACGTTCTCAGGACGCTATATTAATTTTTATTCAAGTCACCCCATTAATTACAAGATCAATGTCGTATCCAATTTAGTCGACCGTGCGATTTTACTGTCTAACGAGCGCTTTCATGAGTCAAATATCGGTGTAGTTAAAGAGATCCTTTCTGACAATTGTTACCCGACTGATTTTTGTAACAAACATATAAAACGAAGACTAAGGCTCTTAAACCGCAGGGATTCGGCAAACGACAAAGTACACACGGTGAGACATCCTATTACCATCCCGTATATTAAGGATTGTAGCGAGAATATTTGTAAGGCCCTGAGAAACAAAGGGTTCGACGTCGTTTATACGGTTCCTAAAAAACTCGACCGCATTATTAAAAAAGGAAAAGATAGGCTGGAAAACGTTAAACGTATGAAGCTTGTATACGAGATCGATTGCCTTAATTGTGACGCTTGTTACATCGGACAGACTAAAAGAAATTTGGAGACTAGAATCAAAGAACATCGTGCTGATATTAAAAAGCATCCCAGCAACCATTCCGTCGTTAGCAAGCACAAGACTTCTTGCAATCATGATTTTAATTGGTCTAGTCCCAAAGTTCTACACCGTGAGAAACATTTCAAAAAGAGAGAGATCGCCGAAATGGTGTTTATAAAAAAAGATAACAACACTATTAATTTACAGAAGGACACTGACAACCTTCCGGTGATATATGACAAAATAATAAATTTAATGTAAGCGCTTTCGGTTACCTCTGCCTTTGTTTTTCACTCAGTCGTCCGTTGTCATCTGAGGTGATCGCACCACCGAACACCACATGAATATGACTCGTCAATCGTTTATTACCATCGACACACAAAACACGTAAGCGGTGCTCTCTTTACTCCTTGATTATAATTCTTTTTATCATACCCTTTTTGTATTATACTTTAGTTCGTAAACTCATTATTATACTCTTTTTGTCGTTTAGTTCGTAGACTCATTGCTGCCACACTGTGTACAATGAAGTGTTTTGCAAGCGTTTTAAATGTGATATACGCACTTGATAAGGACCGGAGAATCTCGGTTGAAACGCGTTGTGCTTTTTAAATAAAGACTGCCAGTTTGGTTGAAGTAAAGGATTTTGTTTGATTTAAATAAACCTAGTTTTTGTGTGTGACTCACATAGTGCTCCAGTGATAGAGCCATGATGCCCCGGGTATGGGGCACCTTGGTCATTTCTCAAAAAATGTTTTTTAATTTTTTTCTCAAAAACTAATCAATATTTGCCAAATACGCTAAATAATGATAGATGTATTTTAAAATATACATAGTGCTTTAATTATTTTTTAAAAATGAAACAAAAAATCTTATATTTAAAAGTACTTTTCAGAGTTTGAATTTTTGTGGCTCATGGTGCCCCGGTCTCCCCTATACATATAAATAAGGAAGTAGAAGCACTTTTGATCGCAAAAAAGATTAATCATACCACTACCCCATTAGCACACCCTCAAGCAAATCCTGTCGAGCGCGTGAATAGGACAATTAAACCAATAATTGCAGCGTTTATAAAAAAACAACCATTATGAATGGAATGAAAATCTATCAAAACTTCAACTCGCATATAATACAGTACCACACTCGGGTAGTAGAATCACACCATTTTACTTAAATCACGCACGAGAAGCCGAAATTAGCCCTAGGGAGCGTTTCAGCGGTAGGAGCCCGGAAGTTACAAACAACTTAATAAATGACTGGGCGCAGGGAATAGCTAAGTTCGACGAATTGCGTCACAAAGTCGAACAGCAAATTAAAACATATTCAGATAAACGTCTTGCCAAAGCTAATTCAAATAGATCGAAACAAATTGACTTAAAAATTGGTATGGAAGTTTATTATCCTATAAATTAAGCAGTAAAGCCGAAGGTTATACTTCAAAATTGGATCACAAATATCTAGGCCCGGCAACGGTAAAACGATTAATTGGGTCAATGATTGTCGAATTAGTAAATAAGAACGATAAGACTGTCGGAAAATATTATGTAACCGACTTGAAAATACCTCGCCGAAGTTTACGTAATCATTAAAACTGTCGCGCAGTCAGTCAACAATATCAACGTCAATCTCCAACAACAATGCTAGAATCTTCGATGGCATCACTTTAACTCGCAGCCCGGTTGGTCGGGAAGCCGACGATCAACGGGGAAACATTGAATAGCACCTCGCAGGACACAACCAATGACGCTCCGAAACTACCTGGTCACCCAGGCAACCAGCTGGACCGCCTTGATTCGTCTACTTTGACGACTGCATTGACAGTTTGTCCTCGAGAAGTCACGACTTCAGGGGCGGAATTACGTACTATTGACAGCCCGAAGACTGCAACCGCGGTTATGATCAGATCTTGCCGGCAGGACAAATGTCACCTTTCGATGGTGTTTGAAAGAACCAAGCGTTCCGGAGCTCGCCAATCCTAGAAACGAAGGGCAATCACTATACACGGCAAATTACCAGCCAATGTATTGCCAGCTTATCGGCCGGGTTTCACGTAAAAGTAATATTAAAACGTGCCGAGACCCTCGCTTGCCGGATAGAAGCCAGCCGCGACAGGTAAACCTGTGTCACCTGCGTCGTGAAGCAATATGTTGCAGGGCTCTTGGGAGATGCCCGAGCTGCTCTCGAAATGTGAGCCTACACTGCTCGAAGTGCCTCATTGCAATACACGCTGCACCGACAGTACCAGCTGACCAAAATTAAATACATACGTAACCTATTTCGTGAGCATCAGAGGTCCATCGGTGCTTTATAAAGAAGAGGCCGGAGCTACGCAATGGAAAGGAAATTCACGGAACCTTCCCGGCGAGGTATCAAATAAAAGAAGAAATTCACAGTATTTAGTATTTATTCATCTTTAGTGTATATTATTCTTATTATTATATGTATTATTATTATTATTATGTATATTCAACTTTGCGTTTAAGGCAAAGTTAAGTTGAAATAATGTACTACGGATGTAATCACGTTACGCGTTAAGACTCAACAAGTTGTCCTAGGTTAAAGTCGATTAATCCTACCTTTCCCACATTTTGTGTTCGTTATCCTAAGATCTGCAAGATTATTGGACGGTTCATCAGATTATTCTATCACATAAATTTTCCTTGCTTCAGATGAAGACTATGAATTTCAGGTGCTGTTAAGTCCACAGGTTTCTTTGATGACCGATCAGCATGTCTTGCTTTGACGTCAAGGTTCGGAGGGGGAGGATGTGACAGGAAAGTAAGATAGTAAGATTTCTCTCGACGTCAACGCTTTACTCCTCGAAGGATTGTCGAAAGCTTCACGCTTAATGTTAATCCTCAATCCTTGTGTCTGTATGTTTATGTGGTTTAGTGTCTTAGGTGTTCGTTTAATTTCGCGCGTATTAGCAAGTTTCGGAGACGCGTGCGTGGAAAGATCGATAATATCAATCTCTATCGAGTAGAGAACCCAGCGAGGGGGAAACGGGCCACATAATGATCAAAAAGAAGGGAAGAGACACTTCCCTTCCGTCTGTTGAAGCGAGTGGTCGGCCTTTGAGGAATTAATTGTAAATTTCTGGGAGCTCAATCTGCTCAATTGTAAATTAGTATATTTAAGTGAATTGTATATTAATATCTTATTAATGTTTCGGGAATTAGCACAAATTTGGATGGCGTCGGTCGCCGGAGAGCCTGTGCGGACACCCTGGCGAAAATAAGAAGTTTTATAAAGCATTGACAACCGTTCGATGAAGGTTTTTTAAGAGTTTATACGCTTCCAAACTTTGTAAGAACGCTTACACAACGCCATTGGGTTTTGAACGCTTTCAAAACACTTATCAAACGCTGTATATAACGTTTCATGAAAGTTCTGCAATGCTGAGGAGAGCACGGTTTTTAGAGCACGTTTAGTAAACGTTAATTCACTTTCGTGCAGAGAGTTTGCTGTCAGACTTTTTAAACGTTTAGTAAATGCTTTTCCCAACGCCGTAAAACAAGCGTTTTCCCTCCGTTCAGCAAACACTTTTTCACTGCGGCGAATTGTAGGGCGTTTACGTAAACGGCTTAGAAACGCCTAAGAAATGCTTTTCCCGATGCTGTAACACGAGCGTTTTCCCTCCATTCAGCAAACGCTCTTCCAACAACGCCGCTAGGCGGCGCATCTTTCTCGCATTTAAAATACATCCAGCTGCATATATAATAAGCAACTGCGAGGCGAAAAGCAGATTCGGTTTCGAAACCTCATTTTCATCAATAAAAATTATTTTTGAGTAATAAGAATATATTTTTCTTTATTGAATTATATATAATGCTTTGATAAGAGTAATTTATCTTTGTTTGAAGGGATGCTGGAGTGACGGCCGAACTTCCTCGATGTCGATAATGTCAACATTTCTAATTTTGTTTTCTATGTTTGTGGCCTATATCTGTCTTTGTCTAACGAAATGACATCTGTCCTTGTGCGATTGCTGCGCCATCTCTCGCTACACGCAATACTACTCATCATATCAACCTGCATGTGATTTTGCATATATAAAAGTTGGACATGTATAACTTTTTTTCTAGGCTTTTTTATCTTAGTTCTAATTGCACGGTATTGTTCTTAAATGTTTTCTCTAAAGATGCTGTAATCACATTTTGTATATATAAACTGCAGTATTTTTGTATTAAGCAAATATTGTCGTCAGTGACAGCTCTATATGCCCAAATTTTTAATTTTTTTTCCGTTTTTGATGTAAAATCGACTGCAGCTCCCTCCATTTTTGTGCGTACTTTAATTCTGTAAAAAAGTTTTTTCAATTCCGTAAAGCCAATTCAAAGTTTTATGTGTCCAAAAAAATGTCGGTAATTACTGCCACTACAGCATCCCCTTAACACTGTATCATTTTAACATTTAACGCTCTTCACACCGTTTCTTCTAACGACAAGAATAAACGCCCGTTAAACGCTCAATAGAGGCTGCACGCAGTTTCCAATTATAAAAGCAAACGCCTATTAAACGCTTAACAGAGGATCTATAAATGTTTTAAAAAACTCTCAGCAAACGTCATACGTCATGTAAACGCTGTGCAAACTCTCAAAAACACTATATAGAAACGCCTTTCAAATGCGGCAGGGTTGCAATTTCCGCTCTACGAAGTCTTTACTGGCCGTTTCTAAACTCTCAATGAACTTCCGCAAACGCTCACGTAAACGTCAAATAAACGTTCATAAAACTTCTCATTTTCGTCAGGGGGTATTTAAGCTCTAAGCCGTAAGCAATTGACCAATCACAGTCGAGTATTCTCCTCACATTCCATTGTGATTGGTCAATTTCTTACGGCTTAGAGTTTAAATATCCTTTAAAACAAGGTTGTAGACCAGCACTAATGTGCTTCATTGGTGAACAGAATTAATATTTAGTTAAGAATGAGCTTTTTAAGAGTTGTTTTGAAATAATAAAAGGTAATCATGCAATTAATTTTTAATAAAAGTCAACAAGTAAATTGATAATAAAACAAATAAATAAATTTTGGAATTTACATCTTTTTTATACATATAATATACCTAATCAATATTAAATTTCAAGTTACAAGTTTGTCACACCAAAAGGTTTCTTTAGATTTCTGTTTCTTTAATTTATGTTTGTTTGATTTATGTTTCTTTGATTCCTAATCATTTTTTAACTTTAATTCAATTTATTAAATAATATCTTTACCTTGTGGTGAAGAAAAATATAACCCCAAGGGGATCGATTAAAAATTCCATATTAATATTATAGGGGAGACCGGGGCTAAAAGGTCAACGGGGTTGAAGCGTCAAATCAAATATCTCGGAACCTGTATATTGTGCGAACTCGCTATTAACATTGTAAACGCTGCTTATGGTACCCATGTGACCAACGGAGTTTCGGCAGGTTACCTGCCGTGTTATGATTTTTACGAGGGCAAACGTGTTTTCAGAAGGTGAAAGTGAAATTTTCTGCGCGTGGAAATTTTGTAATATCTGCAATAATATTTGCTCTCCAAATCTCGAGGTACGTGATTATAAAGAGTAATGCATGCTGAACACGAATCCAGTGTAGTTTTTTCATTATCGTTGATGTCTAATATTTCGTGGGCGATCAAACCTGAAACTTGTGTTTGGGGCTAATCAGTCAATAAGCACCCGGGGCTGGTCAGTCACTGTGGCGCGCCGGGCGCACGACTTCAGCTCACGGCGAATTCGGCGATTTCAGGTTAGGTTTCCCTCGAGCGTGATTCTGTCTTCCCTTGCACGTGCGTCAGTTTGTATAGGAGGGAAATAGTACGCACGTATCGTCGCAAAACGGGTGTTTTGGCCGACCGAAAAGATGGCGGACCGTTGTTTTTGAGATCGCTCGCGCTCACGGCACGTCGGCGAGGTACGGCGAGGCACGGCACGGCTCTGAGATCCCGCGATTTCCGCACGAGAGTTGACATGCCGCGCGCGCGGTAGATCGTCGTTGTTGGTCGTTGTGTCAGTGACAGTCGCGCGTGCGACCGCATCGTCCAGCGTTTGCCGCATCGTCTCGGCGTCATTGTCGCCGGCGTTGTAGTGGTGGTGGTGTCGGTGGTGGTCATCGTCGTCGTCGTCGTCGTCGTCGTGGTGGTCATCGTCGTCGTCGTCGTCGTCGTCGTCGTCGTCGTCGTCGTCGTCGTCGTCGTCGTCATCGTCGTCGTCGTGGTGGTCGTGGCCGTCGTCGTCGTGGTGGTCGTGGCCGTCGTCGTCGTCGTCGTCGTCGGCGCGTCGAGGAATCGGCGCGAGGACGCCGTCGAGTCGGTAAAATGGTCGCGCTCCACCGCGAGCTTTTCTAACCCCCCCTGTCGCTATTTATCGCTCACCCGCGAGAAACGCGGCTTGGTTAGGTTGCTCGAGGGTCCGCGCTGATCCTATGGCATCGGAACGCCGTCACGCGTGTTCCCCGTGGTTGCCCGCGTTGACAATATGACATGCCGTTGGGGAGTTTACGATTTGGTTAACCTCTGTATTCACGTGCCTAAATTGTTTTATGGAATAGGTAAAACAATTATTTTTTAATAATGTTTCGCATAAAAATTTTAAATAAATTTTTATATTTTTCTCTTAAAAAACAATTATTAAAATGTATCCTATCATTTTTCCGGATTAGATGTACGTATATGTATTGAAAATGCAGTGTGACTGATTAACCCCGGGGGGGTGACGCTTAAACCCCAGCATTTTTGAGATTTCAATTTTTCCACCGTTGTCGTTTTTGCTCTATACCGGTTAAACAAAGCGACGTAGATAAAAATTTCCTATATAAATTTTGTAGCTAAAGGTTCGCTCTTTACAGTGGTATACCACATTTAACTAAAATTATTTATTTTCTTGTTAAAAATCGGCACCGAAAAAAAACTGACCTTTTAGCCCCGGTCTCCCCTACTACATCGTTTTAAATATACAAATCTTATATTAATAATAATATTAATATTATTATATTAATTAATAAGAATTAGCATTAGTTAATAATTAATTAATATTATTAATATTCATTGTGTAAAATTTTGTTTTTAATATTTGCCAGTTAATATATTACAAAATTTTTGAACACTTTAAAGATGTTCAAACCGAATAAGTAACATTTACTTCGCCAGTCAATAATTAACCTAATTAAGACTTTAATCGACTATACTGGCAAAGATTATAATCGTGGCAACGATTACAAATCGTCACGCCGTTTCACCATGGATTCTGATTCTTCTAAAATTGATGTAATTTAGATGCTTATATTATAAGCATATCCTATTTGAATAATTTAATTTATATATAATATATTTAATTCAATTCAATCTTTATTTCTCTCCCCTTCCGGGATTGAAAAGGCGTTTTTTTTCAGGGAAAACGTTCCCAAAAACCTTTACACTTATACATTCAATCATTAAACACATACATTTTACATGGCGTTTTACAGAGACGTACCCAACCCTTTACACATATACCCGTAACCCATTCTATTCTAAGCTTGGCCTTTTGGTGCCCTTACAATGCTGCTATTACCCTCCCTACCCCCTCCAGTGCCTTCCCACCGGCCCCTCCTCCCGGTCCGCTTCGTCCTCGTCCGTGCCCATCAGCAGCTTCTCCTCCATCCTCTCCGCGATCTCGTCCTCCGCCGATCTCCTTAACCTCCCACTTTCCTCCTCTCTCTTTTCCTTTCTCTTTTCCCTCTCTTTTCCTTCTTTGATCCTTTCCTCCACCGACTTGTCCTCGTCTATCTTCACCTTCATTCTGCTTCCCTCTTTCCTCCTTGCTTCCAATACTTTCCACCTATCTTTCTCACTTCCCATCTTTACCAGTATTGTTATCCATTCCCCTCTCTGCCCTATCACGTTCACCTCCCTCACTTCTGCCTTCACTTTACGTCCTTCCGTGAATAGTTGCTTCACCTTATGCCAATTCGACTCACTTCCTCCCCATCTCTTTTTCTCGACTCTAATTATCACATTCTTCCTTCTCTCTTCATCCTAGTTCTCTTCATAATCTTCGTACCACCATTTTCTCTTATATACCTTGTCCTTTTCCTCCTCACTCTCGTCCCTCTTCCTCTTGCCTGAGCTCTGCTCCATTCTATGTACCTTCCTTTTCAACCTCTCTAGTTCCTCTTTCAGCTCTTTTATCTCCTCCTTAAAGTCCTTCATCATTTTTGCTGTCCGCCCTTCCACTATCATCTCTATCGCCTCCTTGTCAATTATTATCGTTCCTTCGCATTTCATTTTTCCGTCCATCTTTTTCTTTTCCTCTCCTTTTGCGATATCTGAAACAGAAATCAATTATTTATTCCCTCTGTTTAGCCATCACTGTGCTCGCTTGCACTCTTCTCCTCTCCAGGTCCGCCATCCATTTCTCTCCTTCACCCTTGCTGCCTAGTATTCTTTTAATTCTTTCGCTAATTCCTTCCAATTCCTCCTCTTCTTCTTCTCTTGTGCACCATTCTAAAACATGCTCCCATGACTCTGCTTCCGCGCCACATATTCTGCAGCATGTTTTTTCCGTTGGCTCCCAGTATCTTCCACTTCTCATCTCATTTCCTAATCTGAATCTCGCTATCCTAATCATAGACTTTTCTTTCCCTTTTTTCTCCAGGTATTCGGGTCTCCTGTTTTCTACTATCTCCTTATACCACCTGTTGTACCTTGACTCTCTTATCCTTTCGTCTCTCTCTTGAATCTGAATCTCCTTGTCTCTTTCTGTTAACTCCTCAATGCTGCTCCATCCCTCCCCTCTTTTCCTCTTTATCTTTTCAACTGCATATCCTCTTCGCTCGTAAAAACTTCTTCTTTCCTCTTCCCATTTCGATTTTTCCTTCCTGACCTTCTCTCTTATTTCCTTCCAGCACTCTCTTGCAATCTTGTTTCCTTCTCCACTTTCCAATTTTTCTTCATACTTCATCGCCCTCTTACCGGCACTTATTCTCATCTTGTCTCTCTTAGTTTCCTCCCTCAGCATATATCCGGGCGTGCTCCAGTCTAGGCCCATTGTCCACCTTATATATCTTTCATGCATTCTTTCTATTCTCTCTCTCTCTTTCCATCCCCATATCTCTGCTCCATACAGAGCTATGCTTGCTACCAATAAGTCGAATAGCTTTATCCTTCTTACCCAATCCCCTCCGAAAATTCTTTTCCCTATCCCCCAGACCTGTCTCATTGCTACGGCGGCTTTCCTTACTCTTTCGCCTATATGCGCCTCCTGTCCTCCGTTCTTTTAGAATGTGTACCCTAGGTAGCAGAATTCCTTCACCTCTTCTATTTCTTCTTCCTTCCATCTCCACTCTACTTTCTTCATTTTACCTCCCCCTTTCCTAAATCTCATTACCTTTGTTTTCCCTACGTTCACTCTTAGTTTCTTTCTGTCAAAGTATTTTTCCAATCTTTTCAGCATTCTCGTCATCTCCTTTTCATCCTCTGCTACCGCTACTATATCATCCGCGTACGCTAAAATCCAGAATTTTATTTTTCCTACTACCACCCCTCCGTCTTGTCCCTTCCTCATTGTCTCCTCTATATCCGCCAGCAGAAGTATGAATAGCATAGCGCTCAGCGGACATCCTTGCCTAACTCCTTTGACCGTCCAGAAGCATGGCCCTTTTTCTCCCTTTACCCTCACTACGCATCTTGTCTCCTCGTATAGGTCTTCTATTCTTGCCCTCAGCTGTTCACTGATTCCTTCTCTTTTCATTACTTCCCATATTTTTTCTCTGTCCACGGAGTCGAATGCCGCTTTCAGGTCTATAAATGCTGCTACTAGCTTCCCTTTTTTCTTGCTCAAAGCTTTTCCAATTACGTAGTTCAGTGCGTATATATTTTCCATTGTTCCTTTCCTTTTTCTAAATCCTGTCTGTGTTTCCGGTAGTATCCCCTTTTCCTCTACCTCTTTCTCTAGTCTCTTAGCCAATATTGCTGCATATATTTTATAACTTGTGTTCATTAATGTCACCCCTCTGTAATCCTGCGCTTCTTTCCCTTCTCCTTTTTTTACTATTGGTACTATTATTCCTTCCTTCCAGTCTCCTACTATTTCTCCTGTCCTCCATGCTGTATCACATATCTCCTATATTTTTTCCTTCAATCTCTCGCCTCCGCAAATTCATACCTCATTTGGCAGTCCATCCGTTCCTGCAGATTTCTTCTCTCTAATTTCTCTGATTACTTCTTCCACTTCCTCTCTCCTTATTCCCTCCTGCCCCTCTCTGTTCTCTTCTCTTTCCTCTCCCTTCCTGTCTTTTTCACGCGGTTTTACCGTAACTCCCTCTAGCAGCTCCATGAAGTGTCTGTTCCACTGCATCTCCGTTATTTCTTCGTATACCTCTTTCCTGCTTTTCCTTTCCCTGTTTATAAATCTCATACTTCTTTCTCACTGCCTGCTTCTCTCGCTTCTTTCATTATTCTCTCCCTCTCGGACTCTTTCTTCTCCCTTATTCTTTCCTCATATTCCTTTTTCTTTACTGTGTACTTCTCTTTGTCTACCTCTCCTTTTCTCCATTTCACCAGATTCTCACGCGCTTCTCTCCTTAGCTTTACACATTCCCCATCCCACCATCCGTTTTTTTTCTTTGCTCTCTGATCTTCTCTTATTTCTTTTCATTCTGCGGCTCGTTTTACCGCTTTCTTTATTCCTTCCATTATTTCCTCTATGCTCGTACCTTCTATCTTCTCCTCTTTCATCCTTTCTTTGTAACTTTCTTTTCCTTCCTTCGACCAGTTCATTACTCTTCTGATTCTTTTCTCCTCTTTTCCTCTCTCACTTGTTCCTTTTACCCTTATTGTTACGGGCTGATGATCCGAGTCTATAGCTTCTCCAATCCTTATTTCCTCTGCTTTCTCCCAAATTTCTTGGTTTCCAATTACATAGTCTATTACCGACTCGCCCCTCCCTCCTGTAAATGTGAACTCTCCGTCAGTGTCTCCTTTTGTTCCGTTCAGTATTCCTAATTCTCCTTCCTCTTGTTGTGCCGTAAACAGGAGTGTTCCGGCACAGGGTTCTTTGGATCCGCCGGGTTGGAGGAGAGAACAACACTTGCGAGTTTTGTGATTTCAAAGGCGTTTAATAAAACAGATCTCTCGTGGTTACACTTGAATCAATTACTTCACTACCCTGACTTGCGGGTTACCATACTTTACTGACACGTTGACTCGCGGCACGCGCTCGGTTCTTAGACTGCCCGCCGTTCCTTGGAAGGGCGGGCTTTTTATCGCCTCGGCATTGCTGACTTAGCAGTCAGCGATTTTGACTTCGCGATCAACGTCCTAGCGGGCTGGTGATATCCCGAATGACCATATATGGTCATTACCGCGACGCGTGCTGGCTTTCGCGTCATCGGTCCTCGTCGCTAGGGTCGGATTACCAAGTAATCCGGCCCTCGGTGTTGCCAGGTGCCATACTTTATCGCGAATACGTTGTGCGCTCACAACATCCCTTCCCCCGTGGAAAAAGAAAAACTGAAGTATGAAGTTTTTCGTTACATTTGTTTTACATATAGGATATTGTTTTCTTTTCCCATGGAAGTTACATTATTCGTTATTTTATTTTTCCTGTAATAGTAATTTCGATTCCTATTATTATAATTTATGTCGCATACAAATTTTGTGTCGAGTTACGGTTTTCTTTATCTATCGCTAGGAGGGTAGGTGTGGTTTTCGATATTACGAATATGTTTTTATTATCTTACACCGGAAGGGGTGTTCTGCATACAATTTCGTGGTTAGGATACGTTAGGATTATCATGTAGTATGTATTTATTTTCACCTAGTTTTGAACAGTGTTCCAATTGTCGGTTTGTATTTCGAAAGGAAAATGTGCTCTTTGGGATAGGTGAGTCGTCGCTTCTCTCATTTCGGTTATAATGTTTTCGAGGGGAAGTAGTCGCCCAAGTGCTATTCCGATCTTAGAGTACGTGAGATACGCTAAAACGTCTTCTACATCGTTTGTTAATTTGTTGATTATCGCAGTTATTGCTAACAGGTGTTCGTCTATTTCCTCGCGATGCGCTAGATTCGATACTCGTTGTTCTACTCGTTTCGTGATGTTCGCTAATAATGATTATCCTATTAATATTATAATATTCGCGTTTAAAATAGGCTTTTTCCTTGTTTTATTTATTAATATGTATCTATATTTTGCTTTTACTCCTTTATAACTGCTTTTAAACGGTTGGCGTGGACGCGTAACGTCTTTCGTTTTGTTTTAATAGTATAGTTCACGTCGCTATGCTTTTCGAGGATCACGTACGGTCCGGTCCATTGGGACTCGAGTTTTTTCGATCGTCCGCGTCGTACTGTCTCGTCATGTAATAGTACCTTGCCACCTACTTTAAACGTGTCCTTGTTACTCTTCTTGTCGCATGGTGGTTTTGCCTTGCTTAATTTTCTGCTGGCGTAGATGTTCGGTCGAACTTGGCCTACTGGCCCCTGAGAACGCACGGCTCCGGTGGCGAAATCTGGTGCGTCCGTCGCCGCGCTCAGCTTATCTTCTTTTAAATAAAATACATTGCAAATTTTTCCTAGTGCTTTTCGCTCTTTGCTATTTAATTGATCAGTTTGCAATTGCGCGTATAATTTTTTGAATTGCGCTGAAATGGATTCGCGTTTTTTGGTCGCGTGTAACGTGAGTACGTTAGTTGTGTCACTTACCGGCTTCTCTTTTAGAGTTACGCGCGGTATGGGTGTCTCTACTAATTTTTCCACGCCGTTGGACATGCTTATCGGGCATTCGAAATCTGTCGGCTCCATCAAACAGTGTCCGATAAATACTCTTGGTGTGGGTTCTTTACCTTTTACGATACCTACTCTGCTGCGGGGTGGTGAGTTCACCTTCTTATATGGTCGGAGTTTAAATGTAACTCTTCCGATGTGTACCTGCTTTGTGGCGTGTGAGATAACGGCTTTGCGCTTTGTGAGGAAATCATTCCCCAGTATTCCCTCATGATCGATCGGGAATTCATCCTCTACCACATACATGGTATGGCGTATTTTCTGGCTTCCGAGGTCTACGGTTGCTTTTATTTTTCCGAGAGTGTGGATCTTGTGTCCCGTCACTCCGGTCAAAGTCAGGCGTTTTTCTCGCACCATAGTGTCGCCTTTTAAATTTCCTAATTTGATTAGCGTCAGGATTGCTCCTGAGTCTAATAAGAAATTTGTCTTGCCTTTCTTGGCCTCTTGAATAGGCAGTGTTATCAGGTTTAGGGTATGTATGTTACGTTTCCCCGTTATCTGCGACACTTGATACTCCTCGGCGGCTCGTGCCTTATTCTTCTTTGGTCTCTCGTCTTCTTCGCTGCCGCTACTGGAGGAGGATTCATCGCTCGTTTCTCGCGATTTCTTTTTTCTTACCTTTAAACCATTTACTGGCGCCTTTTTGGGGGCGTCCGTTTTCGATCGGCTTGATCGTTCCGTGTTGGGTCGTCCGTTCAGCGACCAACACTCTTCTCGCTTATGTCCGGTCTTTCTGCAATAGGTGCACTCGATCATATTTATCCCGCCGGGCTTGTCCGCTTTCGGCAAAGAGAATCTATTTGCATGTCGGCTCGTACGGCAATCTCGCCCGTAATGGCCTGTTTCTCTACATTTGTGGCACTGTATCGCCTCATTCCCCGGATATCGCGCGTTTTCCGTGTTAAAGTTAGTTTTGTTTGGCGTCTGTCCGTTCCGCGGGGAGGGGCCCCTTACCTTTTCCTCCGCACTGGCGCCGGTTATTGCTTCCTGCAAAGTTCGGTATCGCTGCGCTCTGACTATCATTTTTATGTCGTCATGCAGGCCGATCTGGAAGTTATGCAATGCTTGCATCTTAATACTGTCCAGTATCGCTTTCTGCTGCTCTTGCGAGTGCCCTTGGCCTTCTTCCATGGCCTCGTACAGTTCTCTCGCGAGCTTCTCGACTCGACGCCCAAATTCCTGCGCTCCTTCTCCCGGTTTCTGTTTCAGGGAATTAAATTCCAGCTGCAGGTGGGTCATACCGCGCTTTCCGAGGTATTCCGTTTCGAGCTCTCGTTTCAGCTGCTCGAAATCACGAATATCGCGCGTGTCGAAGTCGGTCATGGCTCTGCCTTTAAATTTCGTGCATAAAATTGCTTCTAGGAGCATGGCTTCGTCCGCGGGCTGTATATTTTTCATCGTGTAGTTACTTGCGCTGATAAATTCGCGGACGCGCTCTCTCGATTCTCCGTTTATCTCGGGAATCATATTTCGAGCCTCCTTCAGGCTGAGAAATCCGATATTGTGCCCTGGCTGGTTACGAACGTCGCTATTTGTCCGCCCGTACGTAACATCTAGTGGGCCCTGACTGCGCCCGCGGCGCTCTATTTCGGCGGGGCGCTCATAAGCACCGGATTCTACCCGGCGCATTCGGTCCTGTAATTCGCGAATCGCGCGGAGCATTTCTACGGAGCGGTCGAATTCCGCAGCCTCAGCGCGTTCTATTCGGGTCTGCGTGTCGCGCATCATCCGCTGGATGTCGGTAATCATGGTGCCTAGCGCTCCTAGGTCTGTTTGTGATTGTTGTGCCGCTCCTTGGCCTGCTCGTGCCGGCTCAGGGGCTCGGCTTTGGTCCCTTCCGGACGATCGCTGGGCTTCCGATCGTAACCGATTGGTTTCCTCGCTCTCTTGAGCGGGCGTTATGTCTACTCGTGACGCAGGGGCCGCATTAGCTCTCTGTTGGCTCATTTTATTTGTTCGCGGGGTGTAATCCTCTTCCGTCGGGTCAAACAAGTCGCTCTCGTATGACGTCAGGGAGAATTCTCCTCTCCCTGCGTTCTCGCTTTGAGTATCGGCCGAGGTGTCCGATCGTGCGTCACCTTCGGTCGGGGGCTGTCTGTGCGCGTCACTGTGTTCGTTGCTGCTTGTATTGTCTGCGCTATCACGCGGGTTTTCGTTTGCGTCGCAAAGGCTGGTGTCTAAAAATTCGAACTCGCGTTCAACGACGACGTTGGGGTGTAACTCGAGCACCGGGGTACTCGCGTCGTCGAGTTGCGCGCCTAAGTTTCGCCGCACGCGATCTAGTTCGTCGTTCGCGAGTCGCGTGGCGCGAAAACGATTCCGGATGCTGTTCTCGATTGCTCGTTGCGCGCGCTCGCTCAACACGAATGACGCGTTGCTGACGGGGGGATGCCGGGACAAGTCGTCCGACATCAATCGACGCTTACGCTCTCAGATCCTGCAATCGCGGAAAGTGATTCTGCGCTTGCGGTTGTGGGGGACGCTCGCGGAGATACAATCTTTTTTCGCGGCGGGTGCCGGTATCGGCTTACAATGGGAATGCAGACTTACATTACCGCCGAATAACGCATCGTCACCGCTTCTGCCGCGTCGACGCCTGACAGGGCCGCTCCTCAGCTCCTGCGTTGTCTCCGCCTTGCTGCGTCCCTGCTGCGCTGCTCCGGGCTGGCGAGTCCGTGCGGTAGGTCGGGGCCTCTCCGGTGTCGCTGATAACACACGGGGCTGCTACCGTGGCGTTGTGTCGTCTCTGCTTCGCGGTTTCCCTGCTGCGCTGCTTCGGGCTGGCGAGTCCGTGCGGTAGGTCGGGGCCTCTCCGGTGTCGCTGATAACACGCGGGGGCTACTACCGTGGCTTTTCTCGCTCACTCGGGATCTGCGGGCAATTCCTCTCCGGGATGTGTTGCTACCGTCTTATGACCCGTCCCCTTTTGCAGGCGTAACTTCTGGCAGGATGTCCTTCCGTCCGGTTGGCAGATCCCACCGCTGCCACCAATTGTTGTGCCGTAAACGGGAGTGTTCCGGCACAGGGTTCTTTGGATCCGCCGGGTTGGAGGAGAGAACAACACTTGCGAGTTTTGTGATTTCAAAGGCGTTTAATAAAACAGATCTCTCGTGGTTACACTTGAATCAATTACTTCACTACCCTGACTTGCGGGTTACCATACTTTACTGACACGTTGACTCGCGGCACGCGCTCGGTTCTTAGACTGCCCGCCGTTCCTTGGAAGGGCGGGCTTTTTATCGCCTCGGCATTGCTGACTTAGCAGTCAGCGATTTTGACTTCGCGATCAACGTCCTAGCGGGCTGGTGATATCCCGAATGACCATATATGGTCATTACCGCGACGCGTGCTGGCTTTCGCGTCATCGGTCCTCGTCGCTAGGGTCGGATTACCAAGTAATCCGGCCCTCGGTGTTGCCAGGTGCCATACTTTATCGCGAATACGTTGTGCGCTCACAACACTCTATAAACTCCAGCAGCTTCCTTCCTTCCGTGTTAATCTCTTTATCCTTCGATTTTCTCCTTTCCCCCATTATCTCTGTTAATCCTCCTTCTTCTCCAGTTCTTGCATTAAAATCGCCTCCTATTATTACTTGCTCCCCTAATCCTCCATCGTTTGTATAATCCTTTATATACTTTATCTTCTTTTCAATGTCGTTATTCACATATACCGTTATGATCCTCCACGTTCCCTCCTTTGTCTTTGCTATTCTTTCTACAATTCCTTCCTTTTCCCTCTCTTCCGCACCGGTTACCGCCATTTCTTTCCTAACGCCTGTTATTATCCCTCCTTTTGCTCTTCCTTTCCTTCTTTCTTTTGTTGCTGGTTGGCATTTTTACACATATTTATCTGATAACGTTCTTTTGACTTTCCACCAATCCTTTTGCTCTACCCACGTTTCTATCATAGCTATTATATCCCAGCTTTCAATCTCTTTCCAGAATTCATCATTTTTCCTTTTTAATCCAGCTATATTCCAGAAGCCTATGTTTATTGTGCACTCCTTTTCTTCATATTGCTTGCTCCCTTCTCGACCTCCTCCCCGCATCTCCCCTTCTCCGTGTCTTCTCCTTCCCCGTCTCTCTTCCTTTCTTTATTACTTTCGAAAATCACTCCTCTCCTCCAATTTTCCTTTACTTTCATTCCACTTCATTTCTTTATTATCCACCCACACCTTCTGATAACCAATCGTGGCTTTCTTTCCTGCTTCTCTTTCCTCCTTTGCTATTTTTCTTATTTCTTTTTGTATCCGTCTTTCCGTTTTAGTGAGATCGTCGTCCAGGTAGATTTCATATTTTTTCCCCAGCTCTTTTCTTTTTGTCATTATTTCTCTTTTGTCTTCCCAGCTCTTACATTCCATCACTGTCATCTTATTATTTCCATATCCTATTTCGTGTATTCGCTGAATGGCCGCTTTTATCTTCTTTACTTCGTTTATCATCTTCTCTACCTTCTCTTTCCTTCCTATCTCGCCTTCTTCCGCCGTCCCTCTCACAATTATATTATTTCTCCTCCTTCTCCTCTCCTCCATTTCCACGCCCCTCTCCATCTCCTTCATTCTTTCCATTAAATTTCTTCCCTCGTCCCTCTCTGCTCCGCTCATGTCTACCTTTTCCATTTTCTCCTCTACATTTTTTATTCTTTCCTCTAGCGCTTTTCTTTGCTGCTCCCATATTTCCTCTCTCTTCTTGACTTCTTCTTTCAACTCTTTTATTTCTTTTTTTATTTCCTCTTTATCTTTTCTTCTTTCCATCTCTTGTTTCCCCAATTTCCTTAGAATTTCCTTTAGCATCCCCTCTGCTGCCATATTTTCTTCCTCTTCTTCTCCTTTTTTAATTTTAGCTGGCGGCGATCTGTTAACCTTCCTTATTTCGTTGAATTTTTCCAATATTTATTTTTCTGCTTTGGCTATTTCTTCCTCTGTTCCTTCTCTTTTCCTTTTTTGTATACAGTCTGTAATTGTTCCCACGCTGTCTGTTCTCCCTCTCAACTTGGACAGCTCTTCCGCTTTCGTTGGCCTTCCCCTCGCTTTCCTTCCGTCCTCGTTTCCTTTCTTTTCCTTGTCGCTTTGCTGTTTACCCTCTATCGTTCCTTCTTTCCCTGCCTCCATTCGCCACCTCCGTGAGCTTTACTTTTCCCGGGGCTCCCTCTACGCCTATCTCTTCCTCCCTTTCTAACTTCTTCTTTCCGTGCCTCGTCGGTAATCCACCCCCCGCTCTCTCCGGCAGGCGGCGTCACTGTCCGCCTTCCTGCTTTCGCGCCTTCTCCTGCCGCCCTAACCTGCTTGTCTGTTGACTTTCTTTACCGTACTAATTAGTAATTTTTTATCTCATACACATTACTTACCGTATCTCTTCTTAATCTCCTTCTTCCATTCCTTCTTACTCCCTACTCTTCTCCTCCTTCTCTCCACTATATCTGCCACTTCCAACCGTCTAACTTCCACCTGATTCGCCACGTCCGCTCTCTTCAACCGTCCACGCAGAAGTCCTTATATATAATACATATATATATATGTATATAATATAATATAATATAATATAATATATTTATATATAATATATATATTATATAAATTAAATTATTCAAATAGGATATATATATATATATCCGGTTTTATAGCGTCTTTCGCTTTCCGGTTCCCAATTTCCAGCCCCTCCTGATTTGGAAAACTGGGATTTTTAGCACTTTGTTAGTTTTTTACAAGTAATTTGTCGCTGGCCCATTGCTAAAACCCCCAACCTAGAGAACCGAGTGAGCAATTTAATTCCCTAAACTGGTTGCTAGCCATACTTAGGTAGCCGACATAAATCGGCGTGGAAGTAAGAAGCACTGAAGTGCCTCATAGCGGTCGACGGCTATGGGTGGACTAATTGCTCAACGTTTCTTCCGAAAGACGGAGCCCAGTTTTCCCATCTAGGTTTACCTCTCTCCGCTAGATGGGGGGGGGCGGCATTTTTGCTGAGAAATTTCTCAGTGGCCTAGCGGGATTCGAACCCAGGTTTCCGGATTGCGAATCTGGCGCTCTACCCACTGTTAGGGAGTTGAGAACCCGCCTTAAGGATAACCATGCGAACCTATGTCGATACACGAGCGACGCATCTATGTAACACAGAGAGTCGCAGACACGATTAAAGTGAGTCTTAAGAATATACACGCTTGCTGATTAATTGTTATTAATATATTAGCACCTCTCCTAATATAACATGGCGCAATCGAAAACATAGAGAAAGAAAACAAAATAAATTAAGGAAAAGAGGACTAGCAACGTGGAAAAGGTGGCAAGTCAGCTAACCTAGAAAACTAGAAACCGCGCACCGGCGGGACAAGAAGACTCGACTATAAGAAGACAAATAAGATGGGAGATTCAAGAGGCATTAGTCCCATAAGGATGTCGGGGAACGTTGCAGAAAACTGGCAGATGTGGCGTAGCAGATTCGAAAACTATCTGAAAGCCTCGGAAGTGTCGAAGAAGCCACAAGAAACTCAATGTGCCCAGCTCCTACATTACATAGGGAAGGAAGGTTTTAAAATATACAAAACTTTTACCCTAACGGAAAATGAAAGAGACAAGCTGCCTATATTACTGGAGAAGTTCGAAGCACACTTTCTACCAAAGGAAAATCTGTCGTATGAAAGATACGTGTTCTTCACGATGAGACAGAAAGGAGGACAGTCACTGGAACAGTTCGTGGTGGAACTCACAGAACAGGCCCAGAAATGCAAGCTGGGGGATCTACAGAACAGCCTAATTAAATGCATGATCACCTGCGGAGTCAACAGCAACGAGATGAGGGAAAAGCTACTGCAGGATGACTCGCTGACGCTAGAACAGGCTATTCACCAATGCAAGGTGATGGAGAAGGCGAAAATCCAGAGCAAGAAGATGGAGGCCACCGGGGAAACGACGGGAACAGTAGATTTAATTAAATCGCAGAAAAAGTTAGGTCAGGTACAGGCAGGGGGAGGTAAAAGTGTCTACAAAGCTAAAGAAAAAGTAATAGTTAAATGCACGAAATGCGGCAAGAATCAGAATTTAAATAATTGTCCGGCATATGGAAAATTTTGCGCGAAATGCAGTAAAAAAAATCATTTTGCAGTTGTATGTAAAAGTAGCAATAGAAAGAAAGTAAATAAAATTCAGGATAAAGAAGAAAAGAAAGTAGATACTCTTACATCCCAGGACGATGAAGAATATTTGTTTATAGGAGCGATTGAAAATAATAGCGAGAAACATGTCTGGTTTACAGAGTTAGAAATAAAGAATAAAAGAATGAAACAACGGATACAATGCTCAAGGCATATACGGGGGATAAGTTACAGGTCAAAGGTATATGTACAATAAGTGCCAAGAAAAAAGATAGAGTTTTCAAAATAGATTTTTATATTGTTGAGACAAATACTCCAGCAATCCTAGAATTATCGTCATGTTTAGAATTAAATATCATAAAGAAGATAGAAAGTATAAACGATAGTAGCACTTATGAGGAGTTAGTGAAGGAGTATAAAGAGATTTTCTCAGGAATTGGCTGCTTCTCAAAGCCATATCATATAAAGTTAAAAGAAAACGCGCAGCCAGTGATTCATCCGACACGCAGAGTAGCTTTATCATTATTGCCTAAGTTAAAAGAATGTCTGAATGAACTAGTAAAACAGAAAATAATTGAAAAGGTAGAAGAGGCTACGGATTGGGTGAATCCTCTGGTAAATAACTCGCAAACCTAATGGTAGTCTGAGAATCTGTCTGGATCCAAAAGATCTAAATAACAATATAAAACGCGAACAATGTTTAATTAAAACGTTAGAGGAAATTACAGCAAATTTAGCAGAAGCCAAGGTTTTCAGCACGTTAGATGCGACAAGCGGATTTTATCAAATACGTTTAGATGAAGAAAGCTCATATCTATGCACTTTCTCAACACCTTTTGGTCGGTACAGATCTCTGAGAATGCCATATGGTTTAATATCAGCTCCGGAAGTGTTTCAGGAGAAATTTAGACAAACTTTTGAGGATTGTAAAGGATGTGAGCAATACATAGATGATGTTATTGTCTGGGGGAAAAACAAAGCGGAACATGATCAAAGACTAAGGAAAGTTTTAGAAACTGCCAAAAGGAACAAAGTCAAATTTAACTTAAGTAAATGTCAGTTTGGTAAAAGTAGTATCAAGTATATGGGGCGTATTATTAGTGCTGAGAGTGTCGTGTTAGATGAAAGCAAAATTGTAGCTATTAAAGAACTGCAAACTCCTAAGTGTAAAGAAGATGTACAACGGGTTTTATTATGTGAGTAAATTCATAACCAATTTTTCTTGCGAAACGGAACCTTTAAGAAATCTTTTAAAAAAAGATGTACTTTTTGCGTGGGGAACGGAACAAGAAAAAGCACTAGAATCTTTAAAAAATAAATTAATGAACAGGCCAGTACTACAATTCTTTGATGTTAACAAAGAAACAGTAGTCTCAGTTGACAGTTCCAAATCAGGGGTAGGTGCAGTCTTGTTACAAAATAACTTACCGTGTGCGTATGCCTCGAAAGCATTAACTGATACACAACAAAGATACGCGCAAATTGAAAGAGAAATGGCGGCAATATGTTTTGGATTAAGTAGGTTTTACGAATATATTTATGGGAAAAAAGTAGTAGTTGAAACAGATCATCAGCCGTTAATCTCAATATTTAAGAAAACACTTAATAAATGCCCTCCTAGGCTGCAGCATATGCTGCTACAAGTACAGAAATATGATATTGTGTTAAAATATAAACCGGGTAAGCAGTTAATAATTGCAGATACGTTGTCACGGGCGTACATTAAAGACCAGACAGACGAACACTTTGACAATGAAATACAAGCACAAGTTTGTTTAGTAGTGTCAGAACTCAATGTCACAAAGGAGAAGTTACAAGAAATTAAAGTAGAGACACAAAGAGATGAGGACTTAACGGATTTAAAAAACGTTATCATAAACGGTTGGCCAAAAAATCATAAAAAAATTGAAAAATTCTATAAAACTATATGCTAAATGTAAAGGAGAACTAACTGTAAATGACGATCTGATCTTTAAGGGTTGCAGTCTAGTAATACCATATAAATTAAGAAAGGACATGTTGGACAAAATACATTACAATAATTTAAGAGTTAAAAAATATTTGGCTCTCGCAAAACAATCGGTTTACTGGCCGACAATGAGCAATGAGATCATACAAAAGATAGAATCGTGCCACATTTGTGTAAAATACTCAAATTCGCAAAGGTCCGAAAGTCTAAAGACACATGAAATTAAAATGTTGCCGTGGAATAAAGTAGGGTGCGATCTGTTTGAGCTACAGGGGAAAAAGTATTTTCTAGCAATTGATTATTATTCTAAATTCATAGAAATAGAAGAAGTGACAGATGATAGTAGTAGTTACAGAATAATCAATGTTTTAAAAGCAATGTTTGCAAGGCACGGCATACCGCTAATAGTAATAAGTGATGGAGGACCACAGTTTTCGTCACATATATTCAAAAAATTTGCTAGAGACTGGGAGTTCACTCATATCCTTACCTCTCCTACATATGCACAATCAAATGGAATGGCTGAACGCAATGTACAAACGGCTAAGAACATGTTTAAAAAAGTTCTAGAAGAAAGGAAAGATATTTATTTGGGACTCCTTTATTATAGAAACATGCCAATCTTTGAGAATTTCTCACCGTCCCAAATTCTAATGAGCAGGAAGTTACGAACAACAGTTCCAAGTACTAACGAGGAGTTAATACCCAAATTAGTAGATAGGGAAAAGTTAGGAAAAGCAATTAGAGATAATCAAAAGATACAACAACATTACTATAACAAGAGAGGAACAAGGTCGTTACCAGAAATAAAAAATGGAAGTAGAGTAGCGATACAGCTAAAACCAAAGGGTAATTGGATACCGGGTTTTGTAATACGGAAAACTAGAGATAGAACATATCATGTAAAAACAGATAATGGTTCTGAATATATCAGAAACAGAGTATTTATAAAAGTTGCTAAGCATGCAAAAAATAGAAGAGTACCGAGGAACCATTATTTGTTTAACAGTCCGAGAGAAGAGGAGGAGAAGGAAACAAAGAAATGTTATATTGAAATAGAAAGTGATAGGGGAGAGAGAGTAGAAGATGATGAAGTCAGAAGAGAAAGAGAGAGGCAGGACAATCACAGAGAAAGGGATGCCGCGTCAGATACAGAGAAGAGCATAGCATCAGAAAGCGAACTAGAGATAAACAATACAGAGGGAGGTTTAGATGAGGCTGAGTTAAACTACCGAAATCCGACAACTACTAGAAGCGGAAGAGTAATAAAACAACCGGATAGATTAAACTTATAAGTAGATTAAGATTATCTGAAAAAGGGGGATGTTAGGGAGTTGAGAACCCGCCTTAAGGATAACCATGCGAACCTATGTCGATACACGAGCGACGCATCTATGTAACACAGAGAGTCGCAGACACGATTAAAGTGAGTCTTAAGAATATACACGCTTGCTGATTAATTGTTATTAATATATTAGCACCTCTCCTAATATAACACCCACCAGACCACAGCCACCCTTATAATTTTATTTATTGCGAAAAATATTACCTCAGCCAGGGTTCGAACCTGGAACCTCCCTCATTCCGACGGGCGTCGTACCAATTTGACTACTGAGGTATGTGGTAATATTTATCGCAATAACATGTATTAAGATGACAAACAATAATAAGATGCAACACCGATTTTTCAGTCAAAGGTGTATATTTAAACCGAATAAGTAACATTTACTTCGCCAGTCAATAATAATTAACCTATAATTTTTCGCAATAAATTAAATTATTCAAATAGAATGCTTATAATAAGAATCTAAATTACATCAATTTTATAAGGACCAGAATCCATGGTCGAAACGGCGTGACGATTTGTCATGACGATTATAATCGTTGCCACGATTATAATCTTTGCCAGTACATAGTCGATTAAAGTTTTAATTAGGTTAATTATTGACTGGCAAAGTAAATGTTACTTATTCGGTTTGAATATACACCTTTGACTGAAAAATCGGTGTTCCATCTTATTATTGTTTGTCATCTTAATACATGTTATTGCGATAAATATTACCACATGCTTCAGTGGTCGAATTGGTACGACGCCCATCACGGAATGAGGGAGGTCCAGGTTCGAACACTGGCTGAGGTAAATATTTTTCGCAATAAATTAAATTATTCAAATAGCTAGGATGCTTATAATAATCATCTAAATTACATCAATTTTAGAAGAACCAGAATCCATGGTCGAAACGGCGTGACGATTTGTCATGACGATTATAATCGTTGCCACGATTATAATCTTTGCCAGTATAGTCGATTAAAGTCTTAATTACTTTAAATATATGTTATGGACAAGTACAGGTAAGAAGGAAGCGTCAGAGTCAAAGGATCATCACTTGTCCATTCGATCATTGAAGTCAAGCAACATGGACGCGGTACTATACTCGGGATAGGTGACCGGCTTGAGAGAGCGATTTTTTCGGGCGGACGCGCGGCTATACACGAGGGGTCACGCAATACCCCCCAGACAGCACATAAAAAAAGATAACGAAAAGATGTCTAAAAGATGATGAAAAGATATCTGTTTATAGTCGTCTTTTCGGCTAGACGAAAAGATGTCTAAAAGATGTCTTTCCGACTACACAAAAAGTCGACTTTTTGACTGAACGAAAATTCGGCTAAAAGATGTCTTACATGACGCTTTTTCTAATGTGCATGCGCAAGAATTCCCATAATATACGTCATGACTAAGGGGCCTTTTAACGGCAGTATCGTTATCGTTACGTTGTCACTGCACATCTTTTGTACCATACATTATACATGTACAACATCAACGTAACGAAAGCGTGGCAGAAAAAATTCTACAACTTTTTATGCAACAATTGCGCCAAACTACAACCAATTACGAAAAAAATACGCGGAAACTACAAGTAAAGTAGAGATGCTACATGGAAAGAAGAAGTTTTAATGTTAAACAATAATGCTAAGATTACAACTAATCACAAGAAAATGCGCGATTTCGAAAACTTTCTTAATTGTTTGTAGATGAGCGTAAAAAATTCTCAAACATTTTTAACAACTCCGCCAAACTACAACTAACTACGACAAAAAATCCGCGGAAACTACAACTAAATTAGAGATCCAATTAACTTAATGCCAAACTACGCTAAAATTGCAACTATTCACGAGAAAATGCGCGGTTTCGGGCAGTTTTTTTCATTTGTTGTAGATAAGCATACTAAAACATAGAAATCATTAATTATGCGTAGAAACTAGTTACGCATAATTTCTACGTTTTTCTACGTCTAATTACAACTTAAGATGACATTTCATGGGCAGTGGAGCAGCAGCAGCAGATCGTACTGATTGGCTACAAAATAGACAAGTTCTCGAGTTTCTAGAAATGATCTGTCCTTGTAGCCAATCGGTACGATCTGCTGCTGTTGTTCACTGCCCATGAAATGTCACTATTATACGTATAAATCTACGTAATAATTTTAATAAACTTTATTCAGTATACATACATACATGTTGAGATTACTTGTTTATGCAAGATTTACAAACATACGTTATACAAGAAGTTGTTAATTGTAGTTTATATAAAAAGTAGTTTATATAAAAGTAGTTTATATAAAAAAAACAACGTACCTACATATTAAACGTAAAATTACAAAATACTTTTGATTATATTGCACGTTTTACGAACACACTTACAGTACGCTTTGGCTCTAAATAAAAGGAAAACAAATAATAAATTGTTTCTGTCTCTAAATAAAAGAAAAACAAATAATAAATGATTTCTGACTCATATAAAGTCTTATTTTGCAGAAGTTCATTGTATCAGTACAAAATTACTTTTTTTAATAAAAAGGCATCAAGTACATGCAATGTATTTTGTAAACTCAAAAATCCAACCTAAGTGGTAGCTTTATTTTTCTTCAACAAAATTATATCACAAAATTATGTCACCTAGCTCAACCTAAGTGATATGTATAAATCCAAAAATCTAATCTACGTGGTAGTAGCTTCAATTTCTCCTTAACAAAATTATTATATCACAAAATTATGTTACTTAACTCAACCCAAGTGACATGTATTTCAAAACAAGATGTGAAATCTTTAAATTGCGCCAATTGCAAAGAGAATATATATATTGCTTTGAAAACTAATTGTTGTGCAACTACTTTTAAAAAATAAAATCCAAGTGGTATATATCTTTGTGTTTCATTTCAAGGGTTTTCCTATTCCAACCAAAGTGGTAATAGCTTCTTAATTCTCCTTAACAAAATTATAATATTACAAAAAATCATTTTAATCACAAAGAATTTAAGAGGTAACAGTACAAAATAAAAATATTTAATTAAAATAAAATTAATGAATTTTTCTCGTAAAAAAACTTGGCGCTGCTTTTTTATTCCCGTCGCATTCTTCCCTAAATATTTATTGTTTTTTTATTTAATCAAAAATTTTAGTACTAATGTTTTAATGTTTAAATTTCAAAGTCTAGCAGCGTCAAGTTTTTTTTACAAAAAAAATTTATTTGAAAATTATATGTATTTGTTTCGCCAATAATTATTAAACGAGAAAGACTCTATTTTTATATTCGACAACGTTTGGCTAATGTCGTGACACTTCGACCATTGGTTTTGGTCAGATTAATCGTCAAGACTTTTTCAACCATGGGTTTTGGTTTTTTTTTTAATTATTGAAATAATCTTCGGTACTTATATATAAGCATCTCATTTAATTAAATTTAAATAATTAAATTTATTGCGAAAAATATTACCTCAGCCAGGGTTCGAACCTGGAACCTCCCTCATTCCGTGTAGGGCGTCTTACCAATTCGACCACTGAGGCATGTGGTAATATTTAACGCAATAACAAATCTTACTAACAAGGGGAACACCAAACATGGCCCCCTCCGATTCCGGCGAGTCTAACATATGTTGTAGTCCTACCCTCCCACTAATTCATGGTAAAGCGATACGACCCAACTCTCAAGCATTTATTATTTTAACAGAGAAATTAATATGTTTTAATTACAACATTTATTATATTTACAAATTATTTAATTAATTTATTTGCTTTGCAATAAAAGTTGTGTAATTGTAAATTATTTAATTATAAGTTTTACTATGCAATAAACATTTAATTAAAATTTATGTATTGTACAATAAACATATTTAAATTTATTTTTTACTTTTCCACGATTTTTATTTTTGTATCAGCAACGAATTTTGACTACAGAGAAAGTTTCCTTCTTGGTACGGGTATCTGCTATTGTGTAATCTGATATACGCGCTACCTGAGAACTTGTTTTCTTTGTGTGGCTGGGGTTGTTGAAAGGTTAGGTTAGGTCGTTAGACCGTTGAGTTCATTCAAATCGAGCAAGAGCTAGCGTTCGGAACATACAGCGTGTAGTGCAAAAAGTGAAAAAATATTGTCAGAAAAATGCAAGAGCCAAGTACTAGTGAAAGTGTAGAACAGAATATATCGGATTCAAACTCGGAAGCAGAGAGCCTTGGGAAGGATGATGATATGAAAAATAACTTGACTAACGCTCTTATATATTGTAAGAGTTTGCTGGAAGCAGAAAATCTGCTAACAAATACACCACCAGCACAAATATCGCACGCTTCTATCGCTATGGGCGAAGCAATTTTTAATGAAATTATGTTTATGTTGGACGATCGCAAAATAATAATAGATGAAGATCTAATAGGTGCCGAAGATATTGACATTGACAATGCAGAAGAATATGAGGAGGTATGTTTGAATTTTTGCTAATATTTTTTGTGTTTTTTTATTTCTTGAGTCAGCGTAATAGATAAAAATAATATAGCATGCAATGCAATTCCTTTGCTTATAGTGTATACCTCGTGAAAGTCCAGAATTCCAGCCAGAATTGCCATTTTCTCGCGATTATGAACATATACCATTATCGTATAAAGAAAAAGCAGTTGCTCTTGCCGAGATGCATCCGCAATGGACTTTAAAAACTTTACAGAGGCAAGGTTGCCATAAGTTAAAAAATAAAAAAATGCTGCGTATATGGAAAGAAGATGTTAAACGAGGAGGAACAAAAATTGACAAATGGAAATACATTGAAACGCAAACATTCGAACACTTTACAGAAGCAAGACAGTGTCTTGAGCAGGTATAATTTTGGAAAATATTTATATTATAAAATATTAATATTATCAAATAACGATTTTAGAAAAGTACATTAACATCAATTTTTAGATAACAACAAGAACTCTACAGCAATGGGCGATGGCGACAGCTTTTCCATTATTAAATGATAATTTCAGTTTTTCTGCCAGCTCTAGTTGGACCGATAGATTCAAACAGAAGTATAAAATTCGGCAAAGGAAAATAACCAGATACATAAGCAACAGAGATCACGCAACCTTGGAAGAAACTTTGGAGGCAGCAGAACGATTTCAAACACAAACGAGGGCAATTATGCCCGAATTTGATTGTAATTTCATTATTAATACGGATCAGACGGGATGTCAGTACCAAATTCCATATAATAGATCGCTCGCACCAAAAGGCTCAAAGACCGTCCTTATCAAAAAGAAAAGCTTGCATAATATTTCTCATTCGTATACTGCACAATACGCCATAACTGCATCGGGCAAAATGTTACCTGTGGTTTTCTTGTGCATGCAGGAATCGACAGGAAAATTTGGTCCGACGGTGCAAAAAAAAGTAGATACATTAATAAGCGAATATAAAAACGTTTTTGTTTCGTGTTCAAAGTCGGGCAAATTAACAAAACATATATAAACCGACTATTTAAAATATTGTTTGTCTCCGTATGTTGTAGACAATAAATTTTTGTTATTGATAGACTCGTGGGGAGGTCAAACCGATTTAACGTTGTATGATGATATTTTCGAAGATGAAACAAATAGAGCATCGTGTACTGTTAAGGTGATTCCTCCGAAATGCACCCCTCTTTGTCAGCCGTGCGATGTATATTTTTATCGACAGGTAAAAAATTTTATAAAGCGATTGCAAAATTGTTCATTTTATTACAACAGCAGCGAGAAATCGGTACTCGCGAGGACGCAATAAAAATACATTCGCTGCTGTTACATCAATTGAGCGCTCCCGTTTTTCAACCGATGCTTTTATATGCTTGGTACGCATCAAAATTAATAGAAGAGAGGCCAATATTTTTAAATATGAATGATATTTGTTTTCCCATAACAGTAGTAAAAAAATTGTGCATCTGCAAAAGTGTAGGTTTTATTCAATGTGCTCATTGTAAAAAGATATTATGTTTTGAATGTTTTTATGATAAATACCATCCTAAAACATGTAATCTGTCTCATTGTGAATCTGATTCCGAAGATGAATAATAAATTCTGATTATTAGAAATAAAATTTTTATGAGTTTTATACATAAAAACAGTCTAATTTTTTTTTGGCTTCCTTTGTATACTTTCCTTTTTGTAGTATTAAATGTTTATTGCATAGTAAAACTTATAATTAAATAATTTACAATTACACAACTTTTATTGCAAAGCAAATAAATTAATTAAATAATTTGTAAATATAATAAATGTTGTAATTAAAACATATTAATTTCTCTGTTAAAATAATAAATGCTTGAGAGTTGGGTCGTATCGCTTTACCATGAATTAGTGGGAGGGTAGGACTACAACATATGTTAGACTCGCCGGAATCGGAGGGGGCCATGTTTGGTGTTCCCCTTGTCAGTATAATTATTCGAAAATGAGTAATCTTTAACAATTAATTTATAATTTTTACTTGGTATGACGCAGTGGACACGTTGAGTCTGAGGTATTCTTTTTGTTTGATCGTACCGACCTGTCAAAAATTCGGCGGCGATTTCATAATTTTTTTGTCCCAATACTTGACAGTGATGGATGGCAGTGTGCCCGGTTCATTAGCCCAGTTGAATAAATCCATCGGCTCCAAATTTGTGGTCGGTAGGACGTTGAAGACTTGCTCGCGCAGCTAAGCGTTTCAGCGTCCCACCGATTCCATCACATGGCCCTTTGCCATGAGCAGTGGCAAAGAAGTGCCATTCAGCGCGAACACCAAAGTCGACCTCATGGTTGTAAATGTTCGAGAAATTTTTAAAATTTTTGAATTGCTGCGGTGCTCCGTCAGAAAAATAATGTTAATGTTATATATATATATATATATATATTGTTCGAAATAAAAGTATCCAGCCGGAAGGATGGGGTAAATTGGGTCAAACTAAAAAGAAAAGTCATGTACCATTTTACAAAATTCGCAATAGTTAACGCGAGTTATTAATTAAAACGTCTGAGCAAATGAGCGCATATGAAAAGCACTAGGCGGGACTCGGCAGGCACGTAAAATGATGCGCGGCGCGCGGCGAGCAGCGACGGGCGAACGACGAGAGACGAGAGGCACGCGGCGCGCATCATTTTACGTGCCTGCCGAATCCCGCCTAGCGCTCCTCATGCGCACATTCGTTCAGACATTTCAATTAATAACTCGTTAACTATTGCGAATTTTGCAAAATGGTACATAACTTTTCTCTTCAGTTTGACCCAATTGTTTCGGATGCGCCGGGATAGGAAGTAAAGGCGAGTGAATCGGCTCGGTTAGAGTTAAAATGACAAACAGTCCATTTTATTCAGTCGATATGTACATTGGTCTTATGTCGTCAGAGACCTCTCCGATGTTATATAAAGGTCAGCTTTATAAATCCCGGAGTACGGAAGCCCGACCGAAAAAAAGCTGCGAGATTGTCGTGAAGGGCAGGGCCAACTCCGTAGTCTTCTGCTGATGACAATGATGGCCTCTCTTCCTTTTGATCGGTCTTTTTTCTTCGAGTACGTCGACGTCCTTCCTTCTCCTTGGCGATTTCTTCGGATGGAGTGGCCCTTTGGCTCTACCACCATTGAACGAACAAGCTTGTTCGCCAGTGGGAGGGGCGGACTCTCCCAGTGTAAAAAAAAATAGCAAAGGTCAGTCTTAGCTCTGCGTTCCTTTGAACGAAGGGCTGACGACTCTTCTCGCTCCAGGTTGGATAATGGTCCTCACAACCTTGTAAAATCTCAATCGCAGTCTCGACACCCGGTATAATGCTCGGGGGAGTTATTAATTGCGAGAGGTAAATCCTTGTTCGCAGGCATGCCTTTATATAGTCTCGTGTTTGTAAATGAAGTACGAGAAAGGTCAGCCGCCCCGCGGTGAGACTTGTCACTCGCGTTCGCGGTTCTGGGGGTGGTCCCGCGCCCGCCCAAATTCGCGGACTTGCAAGTGCAGAACGGGTCGTCGTTTGGCTGCCGCCCGCCTCATTGGTAGACGGAACTATTCCTTTCTGCGGCAGTCAGTGGATGGTAGTCCACGGGATTCATTGTTCAGTGAGCGGCAGCAGAACAATCTTTCCCACAGGGCGAGTGATTGTGGTCCTCGATGCCTTGGCGCTGATCACTCGTACCTGTCCGTCTTCTCCGGAGTGTATCTCCGTGATTCTGGCCAGCGGCCAGTGACATGGTGCGCTCTGTTCGTTTCAAACAAGGCACAGGTCACCGACTCGAACGTCCTCATTCACCATTCGTTCACCATTTCGGTCTTTCATGAAGCGTGTGTAACTATTCACGGGCCCAGCGTTCCCAAAATGGTCGCGCATCTGCTGGAGATGCTGCCAGCGTGTGAGTCGGTTCGTGCGGCCTGCGATAGAGATGGTTCAGGGATGGCGTTGAGAGCTGCTCCAATCAAGAAATGGTCCGGCGTGAGGGTTGTCAAGTCTTCCGGGTCATCACTCAAGGCTTGTAATGGCCTTGAATTCAGGCAAGCTTCTATTTGTGAAAGGAGCGTGGTCATCTCCTCGACGTGAGCATGGAGTCGCCGATTACCCGTCTAAGGTGATGTTTCACCGACTTGACGGCGGCTTCCCACAATTCTCCCATGTGTGGTGCGGCTGGTGGATTAAATTTCTACTTCACGTCTTCGCCTGCAGTAGGTCAGCGACCTGTGGATTCTCCTCCACTAAGGCCTTGAAAAGGCTGTCAACTTATCCGCGCCCACGTTTGTACCTCGGTCACAGTACATGACTGCGCACAGGCCTCTTCGCGACACGAAGCGTTAGAAGGCCGTCAGAAAGGCTTCGGCGCGGCGGTGAGGGTCCGAGACCACCTCCAAGTACACGGCTCGTGTGCTGAGGCAGACAAATATAGAAAGGAAACCCTTGAAGGCCTTATGTCCTCTGCCCTTCGTGGTGCGGAGCAGCATTGGTCCTGCGTAGTCGACTCTGGTGTGCGTGAACGGGAGCGGGTAACCCTTGGCTCGGGCAGACTGCCCATAAGCGGTTGTGGGATTGCCACCCGCCATCGCACGCAAGTCACGCATCGGTGAATGCGTCGCCTTACGAGATTGCGTTCTGCCCGGTATCCATAGCCGTTGGCGGATAGAGGCGAGTGTCAACTGCACTTCTCCGTGCAGTCTTGCGATGGTGTCGACAATCAGAGAGGCAAGCCAAGAGTCTTTCGGCAGGATTGCCGAATGTCTCTCGTCATGACTCAGAACGGCATGTCTGAGTCGGCCGTCGACTCTTAGAATTCGTCCTTCGTCTAGAACTGGGCTGAGGCGAATGAGGCTACTCTTTCGCGGGACAGCCTTGCCGCCAGAGAGTGCCCTCCGTTCCTCCAGATACCAGGCGGTTTGCGTCGCCCGTATTCATATCCATAGGTGCGTTCTCCTGTTTACTGCGAAGTCAGGTGAAGAGTCCGAACCAGATGAATTTCGAGTGCGCAAACACTCGCAGCCATCGCCTGCACCCGCGCAGCAAGCGTGTCAACATTGAGAATTACAGTAGCCGCGTCGGATTCGTCGGATCTGTTACTGGCTGCATGCGAGTAAGCTCTCCGCTCCGGAATCTCGTCGTCCGGCAGCGGGGATGTTTCTGCAGCGCACGGGCTTATCATCAGCAAGCCAAGAAGGCCCCTGCCACCACAGGATGAAGTCCATCAATTCGCTCGGAAAGAGGCCGCGCGACGCGCAGTCCGCCGGGTTATCTTTGCTGGAGACGTGATGCCACCTGGCTTCTGGAAAGCATGCTCTGAATCTCCTGCCACTCGATTCGCCACGTAAGTGCTCCATCGAGCGGGGTGTCCCTTAATCCATGCAAGTGCCACCATAAAATCTGATCACAAGTGGACTTGCACTTTGGTGAGACGTAAAGTGGTCTGCTTCTGTAAAGCCATCTTCGCGAGCAGTACTGCCGCGCAAAGCTCTAGGTCGTGGCAATGAAATTCTTCGAACAAGGGCGACTTTGCTCTTTGCTCCGAGCAAGGTGATCTCGTTCCGCCCGCCATTGCAGTAGGTCTTTAGACAAATGACTGCGGTATACGCCCTTTCTGACGCGTCCGCAAATTCGTGCAATTCCACGTTCACGCTGTCTCTTGTTTGTCTGCAGCGTGGAATGCGGGAAGTGGCCAATAATGGCAGCTCTTAAAGGAGGCGGCGCCATTTTTTGCTCGTCTTCTGTGGGGAGTGGTCATCCCACTCCAGGCCTTGCAGATTGCCGATTGGATTTGGATTTTTGCAAGGATGTATCGGGGCTATCCAAGAGGATCGAACAGACGTGCAGTGTGTGAGAGCACGGTTACGCTTGGTTGTGCGTGGCAACATTCACCGGCTGCACTCTGAATGAGAAAGCATCCTCCTGCGGGTTTCCATTGCACTCCGAGAGTGGCATGGCTGGAGTCAGGATCCCAGGAAGGAAGGCTCTGCAGTTGCCGATGCTCCTGCAGAATGTCTTGTAAGACCAAGTCTTTATTGGCGGCCCATTTTCTCAGTGGAAAGCCTCCGGCGGCACACAAGATCACGATTTCATTAGCTATCTCGCGGGCTTCGGTCTCGGTGTCAGCCCCCGAGAAAACGTCGTTGACGTATGTTT
>NW_027249979.1:0-53058 GCF_030848795.1 Temnothorax nylanderi
AACATCTGATTTTTTAAATAATGTTTCTTTATTACTACATATTCGTTGTGTACACGCAGAAAATTTTTCTCGAATAATGTAGAATACTCATAACAAAATTTACTAGATTTGCTACGTATCGGTAGGATATACGCGTATTCAACCGGAAATTAATATATGACAATAGAAAAGTAATAGTTTGATCAGATATATCTTGTAAACCTAAAGGTAAATAAATTTTGCCATACTAACAAGGAAATATGAGAAAAGTAAAAAAAGTCCCATACTAATATGTGTATATTCGACGTTATAGCTTGTTGTTTCTTAACGCGTTGCTTCTTAAGCGCGTTGTTTCTTAAGACAGTATAAGAAAAAATATAATCTAGGGTGGTACCTACTGTGAACTGTATAGAACTATTCGTTGCGTATCTGGCAATAGTCTATGTTCGTCATAGAAATGCGACAGTAACACGGACGGCGCGGACACGCGGACTGCGCGCGATCGTCAATCTCGCGTGATCTCGCGTGAAGTGTGAAGTGAGAAGCACGATGTCTTATACGTCTTATAGCGATACAGCACCAGCGATAACTACGAGGTAAGAAAAGTCTCATCTCTCATCCAATACTTGCTGCGTTCGGCATTGCAAATCTTAGATGCGAGCTAGTATCCACAGAAAGCTTGAATCACAACCAATCTAAGAACCGAGATGTGAATTGCCGAACGATTGCCGAGGTTAAAATCACATTCGACGCCTCGGATTTGCATTGCCGAACGCAGTATAATTGAAGTAATTTTAAGATTACAAGAATTTACATAGCACTAACCTCCAAACGCCCTTGGAATGTCCTTATGACGTAGAACGTTCCTTGGAGGCTAGTGCTGTGTAAGAATATCACGCTGCGATATTATTTATATTTTTTCTATTATTTATGTATAGTTTCTTGTTATTTTGAAATAAGTAAAATACATATAATTTTTATTTACAGCTACCAGAAATAGTCAATTTAGACACTGCTGCATCTTGTAGTGCACAAGGCTTTATTTCTCCATCGAAGCTTTCATCTTCATACCTTTGCAACGATAGTCTATCCCAACGACTTCAATCCGCAACATGCATACTATTAGAGGATGCAAGTATATTAAATAGTGATAGTAGTGATCCCTTGACCGAAAATAATATACAAATTAGTAATGAGAACAGTGATGAGTCGGTACGTACATTTATACACACACACACACACAAATACATCAATATATATGTACACACAGAAAAATATTCATTGTGCAGCAAAAAAAGCAAAGTACATGGTTCGTATATTTGTTTTAAGTAAGTCTTGTTCAACGAAGAATATTTTTTTAATTTCAACATATATTCAAATATATAACAATATTTAAACAATACCTTGATATACGTAATAAACTTTATTTTAAATAAATGTGACACTTACGATGACCATATTATATGCTTGCAAATTTTTTATATCTCGTATATCACAAAAGCTGTTGTTATATTCAAATTAATAAACGATTCTTTGTTTAAGAAAATTATTGCTTAAAACAAATAAACAAACCAAGTAATTGGTTTTTCTTGGTTATACAATGGATATTTTTCTGTGTGTATGCAGAATTACTATATAATGTTATATTGTAATAATATTAATTTATATTAATTACAGAATTTGAAGAAATACTTGCAAGAAACCAGCGAAGGTAAAATTATATTATCTGCATACTATAATAACAATGAGACCCTTAATTCTGTACTGCGTTCTCGCTTAGTACGACTCATTATCAAAGCAGAGAAAGATAGAATATTGTCAAGAATCTCAGTAACAGAGAAGTTAATTAATTTTGTGTGAGTATCTTATATCAATACTTTTTATACAATAATATAAATATATATATATATATATATGTATATATGTGTGTTAAATATATTTTGTTTCTTCAAAAGATAAAGTTTCCCTGAGCTATTTCACAATTATTTTTTTACTTACAGTATAACAACTTTTCGGTTTCAAAAATTAGCAGGAGACATTGTTAAAATATTTAAAGGAGAGTCTTGTAACACATATTATACGCCGTTTACATGTAAGAATGGTGTTCGTATACAGGCAAGTGGTAAGCTCTGGGAACATTATAATTATATAAAGGAGATTTAAGAAAACAAGGAATACTCCTTCAGCGATCAATTTCCAAACCCATACAAGAGACATATGCACAGACTGAAATAGATGGTACTATCCTAATATTAATATGACATTGGCCATTTTACACGTGACTATATATAATTTTTATACTTACAGAAGACAAACTGCAATGGTTATTCCAGCATACAGAACCGTGGGAGCAAGTGTATGAATATTGGAATAATACATATAGAGCTAGGAACAAGTTATTAATGCAAGACAAACTAAATGTACTTGAATATTTTAATAAGTTTCCTTGTCTTCGATTAAACAAAGGACAACAACTGGTAACTGGTAAAATTTATGTGTAGATGTTATGCATGACATTTTAGAAGGTGTATGCAGATACGATTTGGCGTTATTTCTAAATTATTTTATTGATAAGAAATACTTAGCTTTAATAGACGTTAATACTAGAATAAGATCATTTCGGTACAGTCACAAACATAATATTAATAAACCTGTGGAACTCACAGAACAAAACTTGAAAAATAAAGCAATCATAATAAGTTCTGCCGAAATGTTGTTATTATTAAGGCATTTCTGTTTAATTATCGGCTCTTTTATTCCACGGGAAGACGAATGTTGGCAGCTTGTTATTCTTTTAAAGCAAATAATCGACATTACAACTAGTTCAAGAGTTCATTGTGAAACGTATCATTTATTAGACACTATTATTAATGAATATTTAACTTTATTAAATAACAAATTCCCAGGCAAGATAAAACCGAAACATCACTTTTTAATTCATTATGCTCGAATAATGAAGCTTGTCGGTGTATTATGGAAAACTAATTGTATGCGATATGAAGGTAAACATAGAGAAGGGAAAAAAAACATCCCAAGCTACAAATAGTCGAGTAAATATTTCAAGAACAATAGCTATAAAACACCAACTGCTTTTAAACTACAGGTTGCAATATATTTCATCTTGCCATTTGTTAACTCTTGGACCAGTTGCCCAAAAAATGTACGCGAAATACCTTTGTAAATAATTGTATTACATCTTTTCAAGTAGAATTTAACATATCAGTTGCTAAGTGGATATGTTACAACAATAATGTTATTAACAAAAAAGCTGTTATCGTTACATTCAACGAAGGAGTAGATTTTTATTTTGTGCACACTATTATTATTAATGAAAAACAAAATGACTTTATTATTTTAACTAAAAGGATGTTACAGTGCTATCTAGATGAACATGTACAATCCTACAAAATTTATGATAATACTTGTTTTGAGTGGGTTTATTTAACTAAGAACAATTTATTTGATTCTGTTGTAACGCATTGCGTTAGGCTTAGTGAAAGCGAAAATTATATTGTTAAAAAATGGTTTTAAAGAAATACCAAATAAATGAAATTATCACTGAAAAGTGTGTATTTATATATATATACATATATCAGTATTTATATATATAAGATTTAATTATCCTCAGTATTTTTATTACCATTAAGGCAATTATACATATTGCAGCATAGTATAGAGAGAAGACATATTTAGTATGGTAATTTTTCTTTTACGTGCGTTCTACATATAGTAAAACGCGCTCTCGAAAAAGTACCATACTTGATGGAAATATTTACTTCTGCGTATAGTTTTATTCTTTGCTCTCTAAATTTCCTATACTTTCTTGAAATCTTTTGCATATTATGACTATATCCCAGCCATGCAAGATTAGTATGGTATTTACTTTGTTCGTGTATACTTATATTTTCGAGAATAATTTTCTGCGTGTATGTGTTCTAGAAAAAAGCACGTACACAGCAAATATAATAAAGATCTAAAAAAGAACACGTACACAACAACTATAATAAAAAAACATTATTAAGAAAATCAGATGTTACTACTAATTTAATAATCTATTCAAACTTTTGGGTATTATTGTAAATATTTTAAAGAAACATCAGATGTTACTGATTTACCATATTCACTTGGTGCAAAATTTCTGATATTATTGTTTTTCCATCCAAGGCATGTAAAGTCGATACTCGAATCTATCGAAATTTATTGTTGTCGCTTTTCCGCGATGTCGATTGGTTCTCTCACTGCGCTTACTTCGTGAGCAGCTGTCATCGTATATTTTGACAGTTGTATGTAATGTTAAAGCTAAATAGTGCGCGCGAAGCGCGCGGCTGTGGTGTCTAGTATAGTAAAAAACACAAATAAAATTATAACATCAAATATTATTCAAAATTTTTTTAACTTTTGTAGATCTGTACGTGATCTGGTAATTAAAAAAGTTTAAATTATATATGTATATAAACATACACTCTAATAAAAAAAAAATCTCTTTTTGATCTTTGTGAGAAATTCTACAAGCATTTTTTAAGGCGCTCACTGTATCACATTTAGTATCAGACAATCTATATTACAGGACTGTTATAATGGCACCGAAAAGAAAACGCAAGCTGTGAAATTATTTCGAACAATTAAAACCTTCGTTGGTAAAGTGCACGATCTGTAAAAAAAAAATTACGATACCTCAGCCAACAAGACGCTCAAAAATATTTAGAGCACACTTATTAATTAGACACGGAATATTTCTCGATAATGACACACTGCCTGCCGACTTAAGGCAATATTACTCGGAGTTACCGGGACATAAGGCAAAATGTAATAATGTGGTAAAACAAAGTCTATTTTAACAAATATTGCACATTTACGAAAACATTTAAGAAGACATTCCACTAGAATCCTGAGTCGAGATGAGTAAGTACATATTCAAAAAATTATTAAAATACTGAAGACTATAAAATAAATATAATGATAAAACATAGCTGAAAAAATTAATCAAATAAAAGTTTTTATCAAGGCACCCATGTAACACTTATTTGCAATTTCGATCATAAATGTGCCTTTCAAATAATAATATTTCGTAAGAATATTAATGTTTCAATTATTTTGCATATATAGTTTAAATAAATTTGATTCGCTTATTTTCACGTTCTTTTATGTATAAAAAAAACGTAGGGAGTCTTGGAATTATTTCGAGGAATTAAAACCTTCGCTGATAAAGTGCATGACCTGTAAAAAAGAAATTCAGATACCTCATCAATCAAGACTCGTGCCAATATTCAGAGCACACTTATCAATTAAACATGGAATATTTCTAAATAATGACACTTTCGCACTACCTGACGACTTGAGGCAATATTATTCGGAGTTACCGGGACTTAAGGCAAAATGTAATAATTGTGGTAAAACAAAGTCTTTCCTAACAAATATTGCACCTTTACGAAAACATTTAAGAAGACATTCCACAAGAATCCTGAACCGAGATGAGTAAGTACACATTCAAAAAATTATTAAAATACTAAAGATTATAAAATAAATGTAATAATAAAATAATCAATAACTAAAGAAAATTGAGCGAATAAAAGTTTTTGTGAGGATATCCATATATTTATTAACAATATTGATCATAAATGTGTCTCTCAAAACGTGATAATAATAATTTCTCCATTATTTCGCATTTAGTTTAAATAAATTTGTATCGGTTGTTTTCTCGTTCTTTGCATCATTGATAAAGACAATTCAGATATTTAGATATTTATTTGTTTGACATTAGTATTGCAGAGAAATTCGAGGCAAATATATAATTAAACTCTCTCTAAATCGCCATCTACGGTCCGCGCTGGATCTTGGTAGCCAAATTATTATATATTTTTTAAATCGAATTGATTTAATTACGGGGTGGGAAGAGGTTTTACTCCAACGGAAACTGTGTTATAAGTCTGACAAATCTAGTCGGTGCGCAGTTTACTAATGTTGGAAAAAGATATGTGTAATACACAAAAAATATATCGTAATTTGGCTACCAAGATCCACCGCGGACGGTAGATGGCGATTTAGTTTAATTATTTGATTGCATATCATAACGGTCATAGAATTCGCTCGTGTTACTGCAAAAATATAAACTGCAAGATTTATACATAGTTCTTAAAGATACTGAAATTAATGTGCGAGAGTATGTATATACAAGGTATTTTCTACCTAATCACAAACGAAAAAATATTCATACAAACAAATACACGTGTACATGGAGGTGTTAAAGCCATAGTGGTGTAAGTCAATTTTTTTGACCACTTTTTTTCTTCTTTTTTCAACATATCTGCATGTGTAGACTGCATCTATGAACTTAACTCGATAGGTTAAAAAAAGTGACTTACACCACTTTAACCCCTCCACATATACGTACACAAACAACGCAAACATACATGAAGGCACTCAACATTCACAAATACACGAGCTTATGTACCCTTTACATATAAAAGAAGTAATCAGGTTATCTGAAAGAGATTCTGGCAGACACTCAGATTCTATGACTTCAGAGCTCCATATTCTTTTATCTTTCGATTTTCTGTGGTTGTGACACGGGAGACATATGTTCAGAATCACGAAAACTATAATAACTCAGGACGGAGCAATTGGGTGTTGGCAGAGGTCCCCTTCTATAACAAACAGTTTTTTATGTATCAAAAATTTTATATTTTTATGGTTTTAATTGGTGACCGTATATGTCTTATGTTTAAACGCGTACTCACATTAAGACAACCTTTATTATAAATTATATATTAAGAAAGACGTTTCTTTCAGGCAGCGTATATAAGCAATAAATAAGTGAAACACGACGGATATAATATACAATCAGATTAAAGAGGAACGTCATTGTAATGCACAAAATATTATAAGTTTAACTCGGAAGCTACGCCGTTTTACAGTCAAGACAGAATTCGGTAGCCTGATAAAATTATTTGTGTGAATTTATGTACATTTCTTTATCTCAACTAAAGCTAAAATAGAACAATTACGTTAAAATAGCGTTTCTCCCTAACTTGATTTTATATCATATCGGTCGTGTTTCACTTATCTATTTTTCACAAATTTAGTCTAGACATTAATTGCTTGACATTAGCATCACAGAAATTCGAGGTATAAAACATTCTCTCCCTATCTCTTTTTCTTTCCTCCTCCTACTCACTCTCACTTACAAAACTTCACTCCATTACGGTTCACCGTCAATAAGTACATAATAGTATTAAGTGATACATAAAGTTGTAGTATTTTAATAATTATTACTTTTTCCTATTTTTAATCACATTATTTTTCTATGCAGACCAAGTACTTCAAGTTTAGCGGATAATACTATGGTTCCTTCTGCAGAACGTCAAAGTCAAGATACATCTGGTTTGCCTGTTCAATCATTTAAAGAAAAAACAGGCGCATTTAATGTGTAATTATTCGTTTTGCTTATTGTACAATATAATGATAACTTGATATTTAAACATTAACTCTTTTGCAAAAAAATAATTTACAACGTTAATGTTTTAAATAATTCCATTTCTAATTGCTCCGTACTTCAATGCAGATCAAGCACATCAAGTTCAACAGGTCACGATATGGATCCCAATCTAGAACGTCAAATTCAGGAAATAGTTGATTTTGTTCTTCGATCTGAACAATCGAGAAAAGAAACAAGGGCACTTGATGGGTAATTATTTGTTTTGTTCATATAATATCACACAATTATAATATCTTATTATTGAAATATTTGTTCTTCTGCAAAAGAATAACTTATAACGTTAATATTTTATATGATTTTATTTCTAATTGCAACACATTTCTATGCAGACCAAACACCTCAATTTCAATGGGTATTGATACGAATCCTGCTGCAGAACGTCAAAGTGGAGAACTATCTGGTTTGCCAGTCCAATCACTTAAAGAAATGGCAGAAGAAACAGGCGCGCTTGATAAGTAATTATTTGTTTTGCTTATATCATACAGTATAGTAATATCTTGATATTTAAATATTTACTCTTTTGCAAAGTAATGATTTACAACGTTAATGTTTTAAATAATTTTCGTTTAAATATTTTCTATTTCTATTTGCACCGTATTTCAATGCAGACCAAGCACTTCAAGTTTAGCGGATTATAGTGTGGATTCTTCTGCATTACGTCAAAGTCAAGATACATCTAGTTTGCCCGTTCAATCATTTAAAGAAACGGCAGAAGAAACAGGCGAACTTAATGAGTAATTATTTGTTTTACTTATGTCATACAATACAATAATATATTAATATTTAAATATTTACTCTTTTGTAAAGTAATAATTTACAACGTTAATGTTTTAAATAATTTTCCTTTTAATATTTTCTATTTCTATTTGCACCGTATTTCAATGCAGACCAAGCACTTCAAGTTCAGCGGATTATAGTATGGATCCTACTGCAGAACGTCAAAGTGGAGAACTATCTGGTTTGCCAGTCCAATCACTTAAAGAAACGACAGAAAAAACAGGCACACTTGATGAGTAATTATTCCTTTTGCTTATATCATACAATATAATAATATCTTGATATTTAAATATTTACTTTTTTGCAAAAGATTAATTTCTAATGTTAATATTTTAAATAATTCGATCTCTAATTGCTCCGTATTTCAATGCAGACCAAGCACTTCAAGTTCAATGGATTATAATACAAATCCCGCTGCAGAATGTCAAAGTCAGGAAATAGTTGATTTAGATCCCCAAACATGTGAACAATCGAGAAAAGGAACAAGGGCACGTGATTGGTAATTGTTTGTTTGTTTATATATAATACAATATAATGATATATCATTGAAATATTTACTCTTCTGAAAAGAATAATTTATTATAGAATAATTTAACGTTAATATTTTATATAATTCCATTTCTAATTGCACCACATTTCGATTTGATCATGCATTTCAAGTTCTACGAGTTATGATAAGAATCCTTCTGCAAAACATTAAAATACTACAGAAAAATACCTTTGCTTCTGTATTGCCCACGTTTTCTTATTTGCAAATTCATATATCAAAAGTTTTATATTCTTATGGTTTCTATGTAATTGTAAAAAAGGGGAGTGATATCCGTATAAAACATATCTTTTTTAAAAAAGAGTGAATAAAATGCGCCAGGTATACGTGCTCCATACACAATCTTTATTGAAAAAAAATTTGATCTAATTTTGTCATACAATTATAATTGTTTTTCTCGCTACAAAAACAATGATATCCGAAAGTTTGCATCAAACGAATAAAATAAATTCCCAGATAGCAAAGCGTGTTTGAGCAAAATCGCGCAAACTTGTGATTGCTTATGATGCTGGCAACTTGCCGTACATTTGCTTCAATTGATGTCGAGTAATTTAATATTTGAAGCAACACGCAGGCAATATTGGATATATGTATTGCCAGGAATTTGTCGGCAAGAGAACAGCATCAAATTTACTTCGCGTTGCTAGCAATATAACAGCATTGTGTGATCCTATGAATTATTACAGCAACATGACAACAACAGCTCGAATTTTGAATCAGACGATTTTAGACCGCAGCATATAAGTTGCCAACAAGTTGCTGGCAAGTTGTTGTACAAAATTGTTATATCGTGAAGGCATCAACTTGCCGACAAATGCGGACTCAGTTGCCACAATTCTGATAGCAACACATACTATGTTGTCGGCAACATTCCACAACAATGTAGACACGTTGCTGTCTGGGTCTTTAAGAAAATCAGATGTTACTACTAACTTATTCTATTTACTTGATGCAAACTTCCGAATATTATTGTAAATATTTTGAAGAAACATCAGATGTTACTAATTTATCATATTCACTTAGCGCAAAAATTTTGATTGTTTTTATAGTAAAAAAAAACAAATAAAATTATAACATTAAATATTATTTCAGAATTTTTACCAATAATGAGTTCTATAGAGCACGTACATTTGATTATTGACGTTATTTACCTTTTCAGAAAAATGTAACTTTTGTATATCTGTACATGATCTAGTAATTATATAAATTCGAACTACATATCCATATAAACATACGCCCCAGTAAAAAAAACCATACCTCTTTTTGACCTTTGTGAGAAATTCTGCAAGCGCTTTTTAAGGCGCTCACTGTGTCACATTTAGTATCAGACGATTAATCTTTATTACAGGTCGGTCATAATGGCACCGAAAAGAAAACGCAGCAAGTTGTGGAATTATTTCGAGCAATTGAAACCTTCGCTGGTAAAGTGCGTAGTTTGTAAAATGGAAATTTATACGCCTCATCCGTCAAACAGCACAGCAATAACGATAGGACACTTAAATAGACATGGAATATTTTTCAATAATGACACTTTCACACTACCTGATGACTTGAGGAAATATTACTCGGAGTTACCGGGATATAAGGCAAAATGTAATGATTGCGATAAAACAATGTCCTTTTTAACAAATATTGTACGTTTACGAAAACATTTAAGAAGACATTCCACAAGAATCCTCAGTCGAGATGAGTAAGTACACATTCAAAAAATTATTAAAATATTAGACTATAAAATAAATGCAATAAAACGATCAGCAGCTAAAGAAAAAACGCGAATACAAGTTTTTATCAGGTCATCCATATAATATTTATTTACAATTTTGATCATAAATACGTCTCTCAAATAGTAATAAAAATAATATTTCAATTATTTTGCATAATTTAAATAAATTTGAGTCGATTATTTCACGTTCTTTTATGCATCATAGACATAGACCAGTATACAGAGTGTTTCCTAAGTAAGTAAACAAACTTGAAGGGAATATTCTTTGGCTTACTTGAAAAAGAAAAAATTCTCTAAACATGTGTCCTAAACTATTTCGTTTTCAAAATACAGGATGTCAAAATTGTGAAAAAAAAAATAAAAACTTTGAAAATCTAGAAAAAGTTTAAAGATATTTCATTCAAATTTAGTATGCGTATATGCGGTATTAAGAAATATGTATCTTCCAGTACCGATGAATTATTTTTTAATCTACCTGGGGCGTGTGTTTTTGACACCATATGTTTTGAAGACAAAGTAGTTTAGAACACATGTTTATAGGACCTTTTTTTTCTTAAAATAAGCCAAGGAATATCTCCTTCAAGTTTGTGTACTTACTTAGACAACACCCTGTATAAAATGTATAATATTATACCCAGTTCTTATAGGTAGTATTCAAATTAAATAGCTCAATTTAATAAAATCTATATAGCACAACTCAAATCTGCCATCCACATATTACATAGATGATTAATAATTAATAAAAAATTTTATTAGCCAACAATTAACGGTTCTTTATCATTTGAATATACGTGTAGGTCGAATGTCAACATAGTGTAGGATTAATAAATAAATACTTGTGGAGTCGAAGTAAATGATTAACGTTATATGAATATTTATTTTGAGCAAAGTTATAGATTAGGCAAATAGTTATGACAAAAGCGATGCAATGAATATAAGTTATGACGGACGATACAAATATGAACTCTTAACTCTATCTCGTATCCCGATTACTCGTATAACTCGCTAAATGTCTCGTAATGTTGCCCTTTGTGTTGTTCTATGCTTTCGAATTTATCACACAGAAAAACAATTCAAATACATTGGTATTTTTTCTTTACGCATTTTTTCCTTTTACTTCTTTTCTTACCTCAAATATCAAGAAAATAAAACATTAGTTGCTGTTGATTAAACAATCTCGTTTTTTAATCATATTTGTAGTCAAATTATGAAAATTTGCTTGACAAACTTGCGGCCTAAGTTAACACCAAAGCGTCTGACAGGCAATATCGTCGCGCGAGTATTCTCCAAAGCATGCAGTTAAAGGATTAAGGCAGTCTCTATTATAAATTATTTATTAGGAAAAACGTCTCTTTCAGGGACGTTACTCAAGAACGTCATTGTAACGTAAAAAAGTCATAAGTTGAATTAGGGAGATACACCATTTTACGGTCAGGACAGGATTTTAGTAAAGTAATAAAATTATTCGTGTGAATTTATGTACATTTCTTTCAACTGCAACTAGAACAGATCAATTACGTTAAAACAGTTTTTCTCCTTAACTTAATTTTATATCATATCGGTTGTGTTTTACTTATCTATTAATCACAAATTCAGACATTAATTGTTTGACATTAGCATTACAGAAATTTGAGGTATAAAATATTCTCTCCCTATCTCTTTCTCTTTCTTCCTCCTTCTCATTCTCACTTACAAAACTTCACTCCATTACGGTTAACCGCCAATAAATACATAATAGCATTAAATAATACGTGCAATTGTAGTAGTTTAATAATTATTCTTTCTTTTCTGTTTTTAATCACACCACTTTTCTATGCAGACCAAGCACTTCAAGTTTAGCGGATAATGGTATGGATCTTTCTGCAGGATGTCAAAGTCAAGATACATCTGGTTTGCCCAGTCAATTATTTAAAGAAACGACAGAAAAAACAGGCGCACTCAATGAGTAATTATTCGTTTTTCTTATATCACACAATATAATATCTCGATATTTAAATGTTTACTTTTTTGCGAGAGAGTAATTTACAGCTTTAATATTTTAAATAATTTCTATTTACATATTTTCCATTTCTAATTGCACCGTATTTCAATGCAGATCAAGCACTTTAAGTTTAGCGGATAATGGTATGGATCCTTCTGCAGAACGTCAAAATCAAGATACAACTGGCTTGCCCGTTCAATCATTTAAAGAAACGACAGAAAAAACAGGCGCCCTTAACGAGTAATTATTCGTTTTGCTTATGTCATACAATATAATGATAACTTGATATTTAAATATTTACTCTTTTTCAAAAGAATAACTTACACGTTAATGTCTTAAATAATTCCATTTCTAATTGCACCGTATTTCAATGTAGATCAAGCACTTCAAGTTCAATGGATTTCAATACGAATCCTTCTGCAGAACGTCAAAGTCAGAAAACAGTTGATTTGGGTCCTCAAACGTGTGAACAATCGAGAAAGGAAACATCAAGGGCACGTGACAGGTAATTATTTGTTTTGCTTGTATCACAATATAATGACATATTATTATTAAAATATTTACTCTTCTGCAAAGGATAATTTATAACGTTAATATTTTATATAATTCCATTCTCAATTGCAACACATTTCGATGCAGACCAAGAATTTCAAGTTCAACGGGTTATGATACAAATCCTTCTGCAGAACGTTAACATACTGCAGAACAATCGTTGGCTTCTGTATTGTCCGCGTTTTTTTATTTGCAAATTAATATATCAAAGGTTTTATATTTTCATGGTTTTCATGTAATTGTAAAAAAGGAGTGATATCCGTACAAAACGTACCTTCTTAAAAAAGTAAATAAAATGCGCCAGGTATACGTGCTCCGTACAAAATCTTTATTGAAAAAAATTTTGATCTAATTTTGACATATAATTTCATTTCTTGCTACTAAACAATGATACCCCGAAGTTTGCATCAAGTAAACAAGATAAATTAGTAACATCGAGAATTTTTTAAATAAAGTTTCTTTATTATACTTGTTGTATACGTGTTCTGAAAAAGAACACGTACCCAATAACTATAATAAAGAAACATTATTAGGAAAATCAGATGTTACTACTAATTTATCTCATTCACTTGATGCAAACTTTCTGATGTCATTGCAAATATTTCATAGAAACATCAGATGTTACTAATTTATCATATTCACTTGGAGCAAAAATACTGATATCATAGTTTTATAGTAAATAAACACAAATAAAATTATAACATCAAATATTATTTTAAAATTTTTTCCAATAATGAGTTGGTATAGAGCACGTACATGTGGTTATTGGCATTATTTACTTTTTAGAAAAATGTAATATTTGTATATCTGTACATGATCTGGTAATTAGAAAAATTTAAATTATATATAAACATACGCTCTAATAAAAAAAACCATACTTCCTTTTTACCTTTGTGAAAAATTCTGCAAGCGCTTTTTAAGGCGCTCACTGTATCACATTTACATAGTATCAAACGATTAATCTGTATTACAGGTCGGTTATAATAGCACCGAAAAAAAGACGCAGCAAGTTATGGAATTATTTCGAGGAATTGAAATCTTTGCTGGTAAAGTGCGCAATTTGTAAAATAGAAATTCATATGCCTCATTCATCGAACAGCACAGCAATAATGATAGGACATTTAAATAAACATGGAATATTTTTCAATAATGACACTTTCACACTTCCTGACGACTTGAGGAAATATTACTCGGAGTTACCGGGATATAAGGCAAAATGTAATGATTGTAGTAAAACAATGCCTTTCTTAGCAAATATTGTACGTTTACGAAAACATTTAAGAAGACATTCCACAAGAATCCTCAGTTGAGATGAGTAAGTACACATTCAAAAAATTATTAAAATACTAAAGACTATAAAATAAATATAATAATGATAAAACAATCAAAAGCTGAAAAAAATTGAGCAAATAAAAGTTTTTATCAGGGCACTCATGTAACACTTATTTGCAATTTTGATCATGAATGTGCCTCTCAAATCGTAATAATAATGAAGTATTTCAATTATTTTGCATAATTTAAATAAATAAGTCGCTTATTTTCACGTTTATTTAGAGAGACTAAATATTTAGATTAGATGTTTATTTGTTCGACACATTGAGAAAAAAATATCTTGAAATCAAAAAAATTTAATTTGATTTAAAGAAATAATTTTTTTTAATATTTGCCAAGAGAATATATATTTAAATATTGCAGTAAATGTTATATTTCCGATGTTACAGGAACTTATGGACCACTTACGCTCAGTCTACAGTCCAATACTAGATCTCCAAAATCTCAAGGAATCTTTCCTTGCGCGTGCTACACAGGAATACGAGGCAAGATTAAGTGCCGATAATTTTGGGCAGGAACAAACGAAAAAATGGGGTCGTACAAATAAAAAAGATCAAGAAATTGCAGAAAAAGAGGCAGCATTTTCAAAATATCTGAATACACTTTCAATACAATTGAGACTACTTTCGAGAACCTATCAGGTAATAATCAAATGGAATATTAAAATTCTGTTCTTATAAGGCTACATTCCGATATTCGCTATCAGTACTGAAAATCTATATTTTTATATATTTTATGTCACGTATACTATGGATTTTCAGTACTAACAGTTGCTGACAGTAAATATCAGAATGCAGCCGAAATATCATCATTATTTTCTGTTGGATGGAGCGCTTCGAAACCATTAGATGGCGTTTTCTGCACTGCGACTCGAGACCGACCGTGGCGTTACCATCACATCGCTATCGTCGACGTCGTCGTGCCTTGTAATCCATTGAACCAGCAACGTTTCTTTTATACGAGATTCTCTCCTTATATATACTTGAAGTTATACAAAGTAATTTTCATACGCAATAAACTATTTGTATTACTCAGAAACTGTGTGAGTAAAAGATCCCTGCGCTTCATTTTCCCATCCACATGATTTTTTTGTCGTAATACCCTTAGGAAAATTTACTTAAAGTTTTTTAAAGTTACTTAAAGTATTTTAAAGTATTATAAAGTATACTAGCCGTAATAATAGTATACTAATAGTATAATAGTAGACTAATAGTATACTGACAGCCGAGCGTAAAGTTTTCTTTAGTTATTAACCTCAATAAAAACTTTATAAGCAAGTCGCAAATATACTTTAAATTTACTTTTAACAAACGTAATACTTATAAATATACTTTAACTTTACTTTTTATAAAGGTAATACTTAAAGCTGATTTTAACTTATGCGTGTTGTTTCAACAGAGTATACTTAAAAAGACAAGTTCCCTTTTTCACCACACTTGCACCACACGAGACATTAAGAAATATTATATCATATATCCAATTCAAAATTTTATTACCCCTTTTAAACTGAATTTGTTTCTTAAGATGATTTTTGGAAAATTATATATTTGCGCTGGTTATGACATATGTAGACTATATATAACACTTGCATCAAATTAAGAAGTAGTCTACCACGTAAGGCAGTTGGCTCACGATCCAGAGGTCCCGAGTTCGAATCCCACCAAGGTAAGTGTGTATTTTCAAATACGAGAAAATATTTATAATCATAGACTGCATCTTAAGAAACAAATTTAGTTATAAAATAGTAATAAAATTTCGAAATAAATAATTTTTTTTATTCCGGGTGAATATCGGAAATCAGTGTCCTCTAGTATTAAGAGGACTGCAATCTTAAGTCTAGTGTCTCATGGTTAGAGGATATTCCTCTAGATTTTAAAATATCTTCTTGAGACCGTATTTCAGAGGAAAATCCTCTAAAATCAAGCGGGAGCCACTAAATGACAGAATATTTTTTTTGGGGTGATTAATAGTAATTGCATGAGTTAACTTAAAGTAACCTTTAAAGTATATTATAGAAATACTTAAAGTTTGGTTCGAAATCACTTCTAGTTTATCAATAGTTTATCAATAGTAATTTCTTTGGTAAACTTTCTAGTTTATTTTAAGTTTTTTTAAGTAAATTTTCCTAAGGGTAGAGCAATAATTTATATATTATTCCTTAAAATAAAATGTAAAGAGCAATTGCTTTCTTTTTTTAAGTATATCTTTTCTCAAAAGAAGAAAAATATGTTTATTTCATTTTTAAAAGTATATATTCTTTCTTTCAGGATCGTGTGAAAAAATTTCTATTAATGCTTGCTTCCGCTGAAGATGTGTCGCTGCAGTTACTTAGTGTACGATTAGATTTTAATGAATATTACAAGAGTAAAGATAGCCGACTAGTTGTGCCATTAACATATCAACATCGCAGACAAAGTGATCAGACTTTCTTTGGATGCAAGTGACAATTGGCAGCAGAAAATTTATTTGAGACCTTTAACGATTCAAGTTACCTTTCAAATTAATGCTGTACCTCAACTGAGCAGAATCCATCTGACGTTAATAGTAAGGATACAAGCATATTTGATTTCTCCAACAATCGCCCTTCATTTTGTTCTTTATATCGACATCATGATACCACCAATTTTTTTTATAGACCACACTCATCCAAAATGACGACAGATGTCAATGACTCTGTCGCTTTGCACAAAAAAAGATGCAGAACCAATTTGAGAAACGCTGAGTTAAGTAAACGTACGTTTAGAATATTTTTGGAAAAACAGATATTGTCACATGTGGAGATAGAAATTCAGAAAAACACCCAAGAGCCACAAACTCCGTTAACACCCAATTTTAATTTTGACAAAAGCGACTTTGCTTTAAGCAAAATACGATTAACGCTTTCTCCGTTTCAAACAACCATATCGGAAAAGAAGTCATCTATAAAAAATAATTTAACCTTACCAAGTTTAGAAGTTAAATTATGTAATTCTAGTAATAGTGCTATAAAAATCACTAATGCAATTGTAAATCGTGAAAATGATTCTGAAATTAATGTGTATGAGAATCTTATTCAAAACAAATCAAAAGTTTCCACTTATACTGCACCTGCGTCTAATCAAAATACCTCAAATCTTAAAATAGACACAGCAGTTGATAAGCCATCCAACTATTCGTCGATATATGCTAATAGTCCAGAATGGTATCAAGATAACGAGACTGTATCAGTTCATGGATCTCTATTAAGTGAAACTATTTCGGACATTAGCGCATGTAATTCAGATTTAAGAAGAAATACCAATCGCAAACGGTATCGTTGGAAACGTATACTTTTTTGTTGTGTTAATTGAGTTCGACATTTGTATGTTACCAACAATAAAAAAATATATTTGAGATAGAGAAATCTGTCTCTAAAATTTATACAATATATTTTCTTATACTGAATTAATAATTCACGATATTGATATTAACTATATCGATAAACGTTGACTTATGAGATACATTGCTTTTAATTTTTACTATTTTATGCACTGTTTGCTGTATTTCTACAAAGTTTTAGTGTCTATAGTAAGATTTTGTGATTATTAGATAATTATATACAAAGTATAATCCATAAGCTATCCTCAGCAAATTTCAGTAACTGCAAAGAAGCTTAAAACTTATATTTTTCACCATAGAATAGAATATTGATCAAATAGTACAAAGTAGTATTTTTCTGCCGTGTTTAACTATGGATAAGAGTATTATTTTTACTTTTCTATTGCAATCTATATTTTTTTGGGATGATTAGTTACATTACTTTTATTATCTGCCAAAAAAATTTAATACTTTTTATTTTTATTAGATATACATATTGATATACATTTTAGTTTTGCGGACGTCTTATTATTAGATATAAAAGTACACACATTCTCTTTAAGTTGTACACATATGCTTCATATAGACTGTATATAATAAGTTATCATATTTAATTCCTTGCCATATTAGAAAATTAATGCACTTCAGAAAACATAAGCTATTTTTATATTATTATTGAAATTGTGTTGCTATGTATTTAATATTTGTAATAAATTCAGAATTTATTATAAATTGTATTATCTTTTTCACTCAACTGCAACGTGTTAAGCAACATAAAATGCAAGTTGTTATTTATTTAGATCATTAAATAGGACAAAGTAACAAATTAAGTATAATCCTAGTATGTTTCCCATTATTATATTTAATATTGAATAGAATGTATAATGCAGTTCTAATAAAATCCATATAAATACTGAATCTTTTTTAAATTAGAAAAAAATTATTAGTTTTATAAATAGTATCTATATGTATTCAAAAAATAAATTTCTTTCAGTATTTAAATAAAATAAAATAAATATACCTATACACACACATAGGTATGTATATAGGTCGGAAAAGAGATAGAAGAATGATTGACGAACAAAGTCCACAAATATTACTTATACTCATATTATTATATTACATTACATGTTTCTTTTACACAATGGACAAATATATTAAATGTATATAATTTCTGTTAACCACTACTTTTATAGAAGTTCATAATACATCAGATTTGGTTTATTTATTAGTTGCAGAAAATATAATAAATTAATTTTTGAATTGTAATGGCATTCAAGAGAGAGAAGGCCATGGATATGTTGTAGGTAATTGCATATAATTGAAGCCTTCAAACTTGATAATTTCTACGCTTGAAATGCCATTGTGTATACTCATATAATCAGCTGGATTATTATTTGACACGTGCGAATGCTGTTGTAAACGCTCAGGAATTTGTAAATTATTGATGATGGGAGGCTTCTGATTGTAGAAACCATAATAAGAACGATCACCTATAATTTTGATAAACTTGAATATCACTGATATCTTTGACCAGTCTTCTCTCTTGATTAGCTCAAATATGTCTTACGTTCCTCTTAGATTCCTAATTTCAAGTTCCTCGTTCAATATTTCTCTCAGATCGTCGTACCTTCTACATTCCCATACCACGTGATTAATATCCTCCACGTAGTCTCCACATTCGCAGTCAGGTGTCGCTATGTATTCTTTTCTGGCTAAAGACTCGTTTAAATTATAATGATTTGCTCTTATTCTGTTTATCCATGTATAGAAGTATCTTTCCGCTCTTATTTTATAAAACCATGGTTTCCTTTTTTTTCATCATAGTATCTTCCAAAGTAGTCTCTTCCTTTATATCTTGCTTCACTTTTTATTTTTTCTTGCGTTCTTCCTTTTGCTTCCTCCTTGAATATCATCATATAGTCTTGTATAGGCACTTCAATTTTCTCATTATTATTTTCTTCTGTTCCCATTTTAGCTATTTTATCCGCCATTTCGTTTCCTGTAAATCCTTTGTGTGACGGTATCCATGCATAAATTATTCTCTTATTAAATCTTGTTTTTATTTTGTAGTGTTTCCTTCTAATATCTAGTATATATTTATTTTTGTACACGTCTAATCTATTGTTTCTGATTGCTTTTATTACCCCTTGGTTGTCTGATAATATTATTATAATCGTTTCATCTTCTTTTTTATTTTCTTTTTCCAAATTGTCTTCTATTTTCCTTAGGGCTGCATCTATTGCGAATGCCTCTGCCGTAAATATTGATGAATTTTTTGGTAAACTTGCACAGTATGCTTCTTCTTCTTCCTCCATCACTATTCCTGCTCCAACACTTGGATTTCCCTCAATTCTTGATCCGTCCGTGTATATGAATTTAATGTTCCTCTGGTTATACTTGTCCTTGAAATCATCTAGTAGCTCATAATCTTCTTTTTTATATTTCATCTCTTCGATTTTTCTTTTTTCCTTTATTTCCGCTTTATTCTTGTAGAGTTCTCCTACTTCTAGATCCGTTTCAATTTCTTCCGTTAGTATGTCGTAGTCTGTTTCCCATAGTTCGTAGGATTCTTTTTCTTCTCCTATTTCATTTCTGTATTTGCTAATTTCTTCCCAAGCCGTTGTTAGCGTGCTTTTTTTCTTTTGAGGAAACCTCAATCTTTCTTTCGTTTCTGCTCTAGATAAGTTCTCTAGACTGTTTTTAATTTCTTCGCTTCCATATTTTTTAACCTTCAGACAAAAATTTTTTGCCAACATCAGGGCTCTTTCGCTTAACAATTCTACTTTAGATTCCGCGATTATTACATTTGTCGGAGTACTATTTCTATAACCAAGGGCTGTCCTCAATCCTAAAAATTGTCCTCTTTCTAGTTTTATTTTTAATCTTTCTAAATTAGGTGCATATATGAAGCAGCCATAATCTGCTACTGAACGGACTAAACTCTTGTACAAATTCAAAGCTGTGTTGCAATCAGACCCTCTCGTTATGTTATTTAAGTATTTAAGAATATAATTTGCTTTTTCTATTTCCGCCCTAATTTCTGCAATGTGATTTTCAAACTTTAGTTGGTTATCTATCCTAATACCTAAAAATCTAGCTTCTTTTTTACATTTAATTTTTGTTCTCTGAAGTTCTATAAACATTTCATCATCTATAATCCCGTGTCTATTAAATTCTATTAAATTGGTTTTTTGAGGTTCCAGTTCCAATCCTATTGCCCCAAGATTTTCTGCCATCGTTTTAACTGCCTTTTCTAGTTTTCTTCTATTTTCTTTTTTATTCTTTCCTATTACATACATTCCTATGTCATCAGCAAATTCCATATCTATTACATCTATATCTAATCCTTTATCTATTTCATACGTATTTACTTCATAAAGCGCCGGGCTTAAAACCGAACCTTGAGGTAATCCTTTTTTCACTCTTCTAGTTATTGTTCTTTCTTCATCGATTACAAATTCCACTTCTCTATCGCTTAGCCATATATCTATAAAGTTTATTATTCTTTTCGGACAATCCATTCCTATCATTTTATTTTTCAATATATGGAATTGTACATTGTCATATGCTGAAGATACGTCTAAGAAGGCTGCCAAACAGTAAGTATTCTCCTTTTAATATTGCCGTTTTTGCATCTGCTGTAATTTTCGTTAAATTTTCTATACAAGATTTTCCTCTTCTAAATCCGTTTTGTAGCGCATTAAATTTTTTTTCCTTTTCCATCCACCATATCAATCTTTCATTTACTAGTCTTTCCATCAGTTTACCCATACATGAAGATAGCGAAATTGGTCTTACTTTATTCTTATTTATCTTATCGATAAAGAATACTTGGTATTTTCTCCATTCTTCCGGGAATCCTTTTCCTTTCCATATTTCATTAAATATTTCCAACAAAATCTTTAAAATTTCTTTTGGTAGTTCTTTTATCATTTTGTAGTCTATACCGTCTTTTCCTGGAGAAGAATCCTTTTTTATCATTTTAATTGCTCTCATCAGTTCTTCCCCTGAGAAATCCTTGTCTAGTACATTATCTTCTTCTTTATCAGGTATTTTTATTTTTAGTGTCACGTTTGGAGCAGCCAACTTTTCTATATCCTGAAGAATTAAATCCTCCCTTTCACCAAATTTCCATTTATTCCATTCTATTTTGTTTCTTCCTTTTTTAAAAATCCTCATCATTTTCCATACATAAGACATATTGCTATATTTTGTTAGTCCATTACAAAATTTTCTAAAGCTCTCTCTCTTTTTTTGTTTTATCGTTTTTCTCATTATAGCTCTACTTTTTTTATATTCCACGTATGTATGGATGTTTCCTTTTTTTCGGTATTCTTCCATTTTTTTCCTCCTATCCTTCTTTGCTTCTATGCATTCTCTATCCCACCATATAGCATGCTGTTTTCTTCTTTTTTTCTTTATATTTCTTTTATTAATACTTAGATTTCCTCTTTTCTTTCTTCTAGGTGTCTTGTTTTCTTCCTCCTTTTTACCAGAAGCTTCTTTTACCGCTTTTATAATGTATGTCATCACTGTACTGTATTTAGTTTGTAGGTCTTTTCCTACTATTTCTTCCCTGATTTGATTTGCTTTTTTTCCAGTATGTTCTTATACTCTTTCCAACACGTTTTTTTATTCGCTATTCTGTTCGTCTTCTTTATATATGGAATTTCATCCTTTTCTATACTTATTTTTATCGGGAAATGGTCTGATCCCCAAGTATCTTTTGCTTGTGTATACTCTATTTTATCGATAACATTTGCTTCTGCAAATATTAAATCTAAGTTTGAAGGGTTCTGATTTATTTCATTTAGTCTTGACATTGTATCCGTGTTCACACATAAATATCCTGCATTGAAAAATGTTTCCTGTAGTCCTTCTCCATTCGGGTCAGTGATATAACAATTCCATAATATGTTTCGTGCATTAAAATCACCCATTATTAGTGTGTCCATTCCTTTTTTGTTGAAATTTGTTATTTTTGTCCATTCTCTTGGGTTTATGCTTTTAATCGGTCTTCTGTATATCCCAATTATATTCATTTTTGTGCTTCCATATTTAATCCTAATTCCACATATATCAAAGTCTTCGTCTAAGTCTTTCCATTCATCTATTATCTCTATTTTTATATCTTTCTTACAAAATATTAAGATACCTCCACTGTTACCTCTGCTGTCTACACCAACTATGTTGTATCCTTTTACATTTATTTCTTTATAATCTTTTACTTTAGATTCTGTAATTATTGTTATGTCCGTATTTTTAATATATCCATCTACTTCTTCTCTTTTTCCTATATATCCTCTAGCATTCCATAATACTATCTCAAGTTTATCTTTCTTGTCCATAAATTATTATTATTGAGATCTTTGTCTTTTCTGTAAGTTATAATTAATAAAGTTTTCTCCCTCTGCATTGCTTTCCTCCGTATCAATTTCCGTAGATGTGCTTTTAAATCCTATTGTCCTTTCAACTTCTTCTTGTACTACTCTTTTAATTTGGTCTCTAATGAATCTCCTCCAATCCTCTTCCTCTAGTACCTCTTTTATATTTTGATAGTGTTGTTCATTTTCTTTTCTTTCTTCCTTTGCTTCCCCTTTTTTTCTTCCTCACTGCTTTTCTTTGTAGTATCTTCTCTCCTTTTTTCTTTCCAGATTGGTAATCTAATTACTTCTGTTACTTTTGCTTTTGTTGTCATTTTTCTATCGTACTCATTCTCTTTGATTTTGTTTGTTGTTCTACTATAATATTCATCCTTCTTAGTTGGTTTAATTATTCCTGTACTTGTTGCCGCTTTAGCATATGTCCTTCTTTCATTGTTCTCATAATTGTCTCTTCTGTAACCTGTTTCTTCGTTATTTTCTCTATTTGTTGTATTCTTATTTCTTGCTCTCTCGTCTATTGTCGGCCATGCCTTTCTGTCGTACCTATCGTATTCTTTTTCCTCTGTGTTTCCTCCATTTATAATTTTCATTGCTTCTGTGTAGGTCGCATTTTGGTATGCCCTTACTCTTTTTATTTCTTTATTCTTGATGTATATAGGGCATTTTCTATCCGTTGCTCTGTGTCGACCACCACAATTTACGCATTTATATTCAAAGTCGCACGGACCATGAGCCGTGCTGCCACATCTTCCACATAAGTCATTGGATTTACATTTACTCTTGAAATGACCATATTTAAAGCATCTGAAACATTGGCTAACAAGTTCTACATAGGGTCTTATTTTTAAGCTAGCAAAGCCCTCGAAAATCGTAAATCTTTCCGGCAATTTGTTTTCCTTTATTGTGACTATTATATTATTTGTTTTTTTTGTCTCTAATTTTTTCTCCTCTCTATTATATACCCTTTTTTTCATGACTTCTAATTGTAAAATATTTTCTTTTTTAGCTAAATTCTCCCAGAGTTCTTCTATGCTATACGGCCAATCTGCGATTACCCCTTTACAAAACCTCGACCTATTATCTATATATACTTCTATTTTATCTTTGTGTCTCTTGTTTAGCCTTTCTATACACCTATTTGCATCTTCATCCCTTTTAAATTTAAGCCTGGCTAGATTAAACCTATCCATCTCTAAGTAATCTGGAATGCACTCTATGTTGTGCAACAAGCTTTGAATTTTTACTTTATTTAGTCCTTTTTTCGTGCACATATTTTCTCTAGTTAGTTTACAACATACTATTTTATATCCTTTTAACCCTGGTTCGAAATATTTACTCGACATTTCCTTATCAATTTCCTCTTTTCTTAGACTACGATCTTTTTTAATAAGCTTACCCTTGATGTTGACATATATTATTTCTCTGAAGTTATTGTCTCTGTTATTTTCTCTCTCGTCATTCTCTCTTACGTCTGGTAGTTTGCCGTTTTCTAGTTGTATCTCGTTCTTGTTGCTCGAAATTTCTTGATCCGTTTCCATGTGCATCTCCGGGTTTCCGGTGTTGATTTCCGTCTTGTTCTTTTCCATCTCACTTTTTCCCGTCTTCTTGTCTTCTTTCTTGAGCATTTTCATCTTCAGGTCTATTTTTTCACAGTTTTTTACCCTAATTGCATTTTTGTCTATTTGATTCTTGATTTCTTCCGTTACTAATTCGTTCTTGTTATTACTAACATAACCTCGCACTTGTTTCCCGCCTAGAATACCCCCCTTCCGAAGGGGGGCGACGTATCTTTTCTTAATTGATTTAATTATTTCTTTTACAGCTTCTAGAGTAGTAGAGTACCCTCCTGCCACTCTTCTATCACGCCCGACTACTAAATCGCTATTACTTTCGCTTTTTAAATTTCACTTTCGCTCGACACGTCTACTCTCTACCACGTTCGCCATGCGAATCCTAATAAACTCACATCAGAAGTGAGGTTATGGACCTGTATTATTATGCTTTGTCACTAAAATAAGCAGGTAAATACAAAATGACATATCTTACCTGAGTATAAAATACATATCTGAGTGACTCAGATCACTTGAGTGTAAATGGAAAGCAACTATTGTAAGTTACTCCAGAAATAACGCTTCCGTAAACATAGTAAACGGTCACGACTATCACTACATATCCCGCTGATATTTTGCTTCTTGTGACACTCACATCCTAATTTCGTGGCACTTCGATCCTTGCGCGACGCGACCGAAATTCGGAATTAAACGATCGTACTTAGTAATATTTAACGATGAGAGACCACGGTGTTACGCGCGAACGCGATAAGTATTTCTAGGTTATATGACTGACTGACAGCGTGCTGTCCGCGCAAACGCACTGAGCGACGAGCGCGCACGTACGCGTATATGCTCCCCCCGTTCCGTTTCACGCATGATGCGCGCATTGTCTATAGTAAACGTAATGTTGCGTTTACTATAGACAATGCGCGCATCATGCGTGAAACGGAACGGGGGGGCTGTCTCTTTTCAGTGTAGCAACACTGTCATGGAGGGGACCCGGGGGGACGCTCGACATGTTCTCAAATGCCATCTATCGAGGAAAAAAGCAACCGTACGGCGACGACGACGACGATGACGTATCTTAATTGTAAAATTTACCATTTCAGACTTTGCATTGTAATATCTCCGCTCGTAGGGCACGTAGCGGAAAAATAAAACACTCTTATTTGTAAATCGACCCAAGCTATCGATCAAGCCTACTTAGAACTTGATCCGTTCACTCGTTATTGAGATCTCAAAATCTCGGGTACTCGCAACTCGTGCGTTCGCGTAAAAAAGTCACGGTGCGTCTCGCTCCGCGCGTACTTGGCGCGAGACACTACCGTGTCTCTTGATTTAAATTAAAAGAAGATGATGTAAAAATAAAGCATAACTTTCTTGTACAATAGAAAATTTCAAAATAAAATAAAAATATATTTATTTAATTAAAAGTTGCCGGTATTTATTTTAAAAGTTGTAAATTTTTAATAAAAAATATTTTTTTTAATAAAAAAATAATTGTTTTAATGAAAGAAATAATTACTTAAAAATAAAAAGAACTCTTTTTATTTTAAAGAAATATACATTTATTTTAAGAGATACTGATATTTATTTCAATAATTGTATATGTTAAAATACAAAACAATAATTCCTTTATTAAAAAAAATAATTTCTTTAAAATAAAAAGAACTCTTATTTTTAAAAAAATATATTCACTTCAAGAAATATTGATATTTATTTCAAGAATTGTAGATGTTAATACAAAAATATATTGTCTTTCATAAAATAAATATTTGGTCTTATAAGAAAATGCTTTTTCTTAAATAAAAAGGAATTTTTTACTTTAATGAATTTTTTTGTTTATTTTAATAAATACATTATTAATTTTAAAAACTATTTGTCCAATTTGAACAAATAATTTTTTCCTTTAAAAAATATTTGTTTTTAATTAATAAGTAATATTCTTAGTGCGTCAAAATTCTTATTGTACAGTCGCGTTCATGAATGCCTGACACCGAAAATTGGATGCGTTTCGAAAACTCACTCTTTGTCTCTTTCTAATTATCCCCCTTAGAAAGAGAGGAAGAGCAAGGAAAAAAAGTAAACATTAAGTGAAAAAGCACTAGGGGAGACCGGGGCCTAACCGTCATTCTTTTTCGGTGCCGATTTTTAACAAGAAAATAAATAATTTTAGTTAAATGTGGTATACCACTGTAAAGAGTGAACCTTTAGCTACAAAATTTATATAGGAAATTTTTATCTACGTCGCTTTGTTTAACCGGTATAGAGCAAAAACAACAACGGTGGATTGAAATCTCAAAAATGCCGGGATTTAACCGTCACACTGCATTTTCAATACATATACGTACATCTAATCCTGAAAAATGATAGGATACATCTTAATAATTGTTTTTTAAGAGAAAAATATAAAAATTTATTTAAAATTTTTATGCGAAACATTATTAAAAAATAGTTACGAGGGTTCCTCTTTCCGCAGAAGTCACTCGCCCGACTTGTTTCACTCCTCGACGTCCGATGACTCTATTCGGTGTCTGAACGGTTGTAATTCCCGTCTCATCCATATTCCATATGCAGTGAGCCTGGAAATGCCCGGAAATGCCTTGGAAATGCACCCGGACTGCTTACTGACGGATTAACCCCAAACACAAGTTTCAGGTTTGATCGCCCACGAAATATTAGACATCAACGATAATGAAAAAACTACACTGGATTCGTGTTCAGCATGCATTACTCTTTATAATCACGTACCTCGAGATTTGGAGAGCAAATATTATTGCAGATATTACAAAATTTCCACGCGCAGAAAATGTAACTTTCACCTTCGGAAAACACGTTTGCCCTCGTAAAAATCATAACACGGCAGGTAACCTGCCAAAACTCCGTTGGTCACATGGGTACCATAAGCAGCGTTTACAATGTTAAGGAGGCTCTTACCTCGATCATAAAACGACAGATCTTTATGAAATTAAATTATGTTGTAAAGTGAACCACAACGAACCGATGCCCAAAACTTTAGCATAGGTTGACGATAAAAATTTTAAAAATATCAGTATTGAAATTCGCATTTTTAACACAGGGCATATGGTAAACACTAAAATTTTTACCGGAAGTGATGTATTTTCTTGGCAAGTTTGCGAGCCAGGTAAACAAAAAACTAAGGAATTGTAGTTAAAATAATAATCTTTCTAATAATAAGAAGAAAACTTGGTGTTGACGATGAGTTATAAAAGATATTGTAGTTTTAATATGACGTACGACAGGTTAGGCGAATGATCGCGGGGCGGTTGAGCGAAATAGAGCGAATGAACCTAACCTAACCTAACCTCACTTGCACATGTCTTTTCTCTGCGCTGTATGGTAGCGGCATAATTATTCTCTCGCGCATTGACAACCTTTATTTTCGAGAATTTTCCTTTCATTTTCCCTCTCAGCATTCTCACGTTATATCTTTCTTTTGGCTCCATCTCTTCATCGCATCAATCGCTACAACGCTACACGGCTACACCTCACTTAGCTACAGACTGCTGCAGACGACGTTGTAACACGCGCATGTTATTATTCTGCTCTTTAGCACTGACGTAGTCAACTGACTTATTGCATAAATTTTAATATTTACACTAATAGAACATATAACTTACTCTTACACTATGTAAAAATCATTATTTATTTTTTTATTTAATTTTCCGATAATTTTATAACCAATTATTAATGATAATTTTTCGGTTGCTACATTGATTAGAGCAGCCGGGTAAGAGCCTCCTTAATAGCGAGTTCGCACAATATACAGGTTCCGAGATATTTGATTTGACGGTTCAACCCCGGCGACGGTTAGGCCCCGGTCTCCCCTACATAAAAAATAAGAATTTTAACCTAAAAACTTGCACATTCCTTCCTCATAGTTTTTAAGTGTACAAGTAGAAACCTGCACATTGCTTCCTCTATGAGAAAGCCTATTTTTTTATACATAATTATTAGTAGATATTTATTAATTTGGCTTCCTCATAGAGGAAGCAATGTGCAAGTTTTTAGGTTTCTAGCTTGCACACTTAAAAACTATGAAGAAGCAATAATGTGCAAGTTTCTACTCGCACACTTTTTTTTATTGTGATAAAGCTTTATTGCAACTAATATCTGTTATACTAATATATGTTATGCTCTTACAAAAATCAATTAAATAATTAATGTTTTTACTAAAATGATTCCTACTAATTGTGGATATATCTTATTTCCATTTTGTTCAATACCAACCTTCTTTTAATGATACTCTATATAAAATTACATGTATAACTTATACATGTAACTTTTTAAGCAGAAATCGGTAACTCCTTCACCGATCCTCGCAAAATTCAAAACAACCTTTCTTTAATGATAATCTATATAAAATTACATATCCATCTTATACACTTTTTAAGCAAAAATCGGTAATCCCTTCACCGATCAAACTCAGAACCTTTCTTTAACGATACTCTATATATAAGATTACATGTATAACTTGTCCACTTTTTAGGCAAAAATCGGTAACTCTTTCACCGGCAGTGTGGTCTAGTGGTAAAGCGCCAAACTTGTAATCTGAAGAACCAGGTTTGAGTCCACTAGAGCCATGTAAACATGGAATGTTTTTTCCGAAAGCTGCGCCCTCCGTGCAAGATAGGCTCTTTTGCGAAGCAAACTAGGCTCCGTCTTTCGAAAAGAGATGTTAAACCGTTAGTCCAAAGGGTTAAGTGAATTGTAGCTATGTAAGCAAAAAATTTTCACTTTTTAGAATAATCTTTAGTTTTTCATTGTTTTCAGGCCTTAAAATTCATTTGAGACGAATTTTATCATATGCATCTTGTTGTGGACGAAATTTGTAATAAAAAAGGACCCTTGTATTTTTTTTCGTACGACATAAACGCTGATTTTTTTATTGACGCACAAAGTTATCCAATATTGCTCACAGGTCGGATAACGCTTAATTTTGCTCCTGGGTACTCGTCGCGGCCATGTTGGAATGTGAGAAAGAACGAGAAATGACACGTTGAAAATTCTTGCGTAGTATTTCCAAATAAAAAGATATTTGCTTAAAATAACACTACAGATCACTTCAGCTCACTTCGAAAATACTCCGAGTTGAGGTTAAGTCTACCCCTTTCCCTTGACAGTTAATAAACAGCCGTAAAATAAATGTGATACGATGCAGACTTGTGCGCAGGCGCATGACTAGATTTCGTATCACATTAATTTACGGCTGTTTATTAACTGTCAAGAGAAAGGGGTAGACTTAACTTCAACTCGGAGTATTTTCGAAGTGTGCTGAAGTGATCTGTAGTGTTATTTTAAGCAAATATCTTTTTATTTGGAAATACTATGCAAGAATTCTCAACGTGTCAATTCTCAACATTTCTCGCTTATTCTCCATTGGAGAGAGTTCTTATTTTTACCGCGACGGTACGTCGCCATCATCAACACGGAGTTCTCAGCTCAGGGACCAGGAGCCTTAAATATTAGATTGAAATTTATTTGGTCTATATATTTTTTTAAATTTAAATATTAGATGTACACTACACACAATAAAATATATTAATAATTTACAATAAATAAAAGACAAATATCTGAGATGTATACCCTTGTTGACCTTCTCGATTTCCAAGAGATTGAGGATATGTATTATCATGAGAACTTGGACCGGCATAATTTGTTTCATCTATAGAGTGTTTGTATATCATTCGACCATTTTCTTGATTTCCAAGAGATTGAGGATATGTATTATCATGATTTGGACCGGCATAACTTGTTTCATCTACAGATTGTTGTATCATTCCGTCTGCATTATTATCTCCAGTTCTTTCTTCACATCCTGAATATTTATTTATATTAGAATGCTCATTTAAGTAAGATTGTATATAAGGCATCTATTCGATACATTCCAACTTTGTGACTGCAATATTGCAATTTGCATTTTGCATAAGAGTTTTCAAATGTGAAATATCGTGACCAGGTACGAATAATGTCTTCTTGTATTTTAGCTACTTTGTCTCTATGAAAACTATTCAAATAATCCTCTATAGTTTGTCTAATTGCATGCTAAGTGTTCTACCAGATCGCAACGTGCAATATACCAATTATACCATTCTCCTCTTGAGAAATGCCGCCAAATTGGGTAGAAGTCGTTTTTCCATTTTAGGACATCTTCTTTAATATGCGTATAATGAAATTTAATTAAGTGTTTTTTCGCAATGAAAAATTCTTTCTCAATAATGTTATCATTTGTACAAAGCTTGCATTTTGCTTCAAAATCGTTTAATTTTTCAAAATGCTTCCATATCGGATTATACTCGCTGCTATGCGACATTATATCTACTCGGACCTCGGTATATAATCACGGAGCGTGTAGTACTGAATATGACATATTAATTATCAAGAGAAATGTAAGATAAAACATTTTTTTGGGGAAGGTCTAAGGGACACATGTGAACGTTTACTAAACATAAATATTGACATATTGTTTGAATCTTGTTAATAGTTAAAGTCAGTTAGCTTTGTTTGTAATTACTTGATCGTAGTAATCACAATTTAGAAATTTAGATCAAGGTACATGTTTTGTCCACATTGTCAAGCTAAAAAGTAAAGCTTAGTTGTAAAGTTTATTATAAGAACTTGTGTACATTATAATTTATTACACGTAATGTACGAACTATTAAAACACGATGACAGCTGCTGTGATACGGAAGTAATATACGACATGCGTTGAGATGACTACGGAGTAGTTATCATGAATAATTATGGAAAAGGAGCCATAATTATATATAAATATTGACTTTATATCCCTTTTTTTTAGAGTAGATTTATTGAAAGAAATATTCATTGTTCAACATGTAATTTGTTCCTTTTTGATTTAGAAAAAAAATTATGTATTGCTCACAGTAATACTTGAAATTCATATTTAATTTCGTATGAAAGTTATTGCGCAGTTATTTGTTTAATAAATTTATTTAAAAAATCTTCGATTTTACATTTTGACAAATCACAATTACGGTTTTATAGTACATACGTATAATATAATTAATTTTTATTATTTTAAGTTTCAACTAGACAATTTTCAGAAATGCATCAAGTATATTATAGTTTATAAATATATAGTTTATAAGCAATTAGTTGCGTAAACTAAATATTTAAAATTAATTTAATTATGCATATATACTGCACAAACATTTATACTCCGTCCAACGAGAAATCATGGTTGATCAGACATAAATAACGATAGGGCACGATAGGGCCGCAACAAGGCGTTAAATTATTTTTATTTTTAATAGTGTTGGACGATATCTATTAAAAATAAAAATAATTTAACGCGAACACCTCGTTGCGGCTCTGTGCCCTATCGTTATTTATGTTTGATCAACCATGATCTCTCGTTGGACGGAGTATAGTATAATTAATTTTGTAAGAGGTAAAAATAAAATGTGACTACAATAAAAGTAATCAAATAATGTTTTATCATATTAAAAATCATAATTTTCGATGTGCAATTTTATTAATAAAATTACAAATTACTGGCATTTATCATTATGCGATATAAAATTATAACTATTCTGTGATTATTAAATATATATTTGTGACTATGATTTAACTTAAATTCAGTATAATTAAAATATCTTTGTTTTATATATGTATATATTCTTGTGAAAACAAATTCACTTTTTAATTGTAGGATAAAATTATTTCATGTAGATAGATAGCGGACTTCATTGAAAGTAAGAAGTCAACGTTAATAAAAAAAAGACAACTGGAAACAGTTTTCCTCATTCGATTATGTAATTGATAGGACCAAGGAATTAAAAAGGAGAAACAATCGCCTTTTTCGTTTTTAAAAAGAGATGTGCATCATTTTCTCTTACTTTTATTTTCATTTTGAGCATATATATTTCTGTCCTTCAGTTTCAATATTATCGTCAGCTGTTGCATATGAATGCGCAATCTATCTACATAAATCTATAGATAAAAATATATTCGACGCCAGAACGTCTCTGCTACATTAGTTTATTTTAATTTTCGACAAAAACATTTCGATACAAAAATTACATCGTTAATTTCTGATATTTTCAATGTATTGGATATGTACTATATTAATTACAAAATAAGGTTTAATACTTACCAATCATTAAATGTTTACAGTAATTGCCATGTCGCCCACGATAAAGATGTGATAATGTCCGAAAATCGTTAACTTATCTAATTTGTACAATTTCGGTATCGTTTGACAAGCACTTTATAATTTTATTGTAATAGCAACGATTTTAGAAGATTTTTAATAAAGACAGTAATAATTCAATTATATAAAATAGAAGATTGACAATATTTTACGAACAATTATATTTATGTCATAATTTTATATCATAAATATTGTTAAAGAAACATTGGTACACAATAATGATACATATTTTTATTTTTATCTTTAAAATGCAATGAGTATGAGTAATGTTGTTTCTAATGGAAAAAAAACCAAATGACAAAAAAACTTGCGTTAAAAACGAGATGCAAGTACTAAGAATTATATCTGTATCGTTCATTGCGCTATAATTCTTATGCAATATGGTATTTATTTTGCTAACATCAATTATAATAACTAAATAAGTAAGTTTTGTGTGACAATAACAGTGTCTATGTGCTCTTTACAAATTTTTTCCATGGCACTGGCTGAATATACAAAGATAGTATTTCGATACATAACGGTATTATTTTACCGTCATGTAAAGATACTGTGTCTCATCTAATTTTATCCCCTACATCAGCCATTTTTATTCGATACTGACAGTGAATGTTTGCCTGATATTGTCCAGTTAGTGATTGCAGATATTGCATCAAGTAATAATGTGAGTGTATCGCGACGATATAATATAAATATTTGCTCAAATTCATGAAATAAAATACAATAGAACTCAATCAAAAGATTATTTTCCACGTGTGCAAAAGTGCTATCGATCGCATTCACAGAATTAGCTCAAGATACTTTTACGATTCTTATTTCTTCACTCGGTAACAATACCAGTATTATTGTAACAACAGCTATTTGCATGGCTTATATATGTAGGAGTTAATTTTTGTTTTATACTTTTGTTAAGTAATGTGGATTTAAAAAAATAAATATACTTAATAAATTCAGATATATAATGGAAATCGACGATCAGTTGTCTAGTTAAAGTTCATTAACACTAATTACATAATTGCATATATTCTAATCTTGTAGGTAAAGATTAGAACAATAAGATTAGAATAAATAAAGGGTGTAATAAAGGATAGCATGTTAGTTACGTTTCGCCAAATAAGTTACATTTTACCGAATTTTATCATATTCTCCGTAATTATTTTAGATCTGTAAGAATGCATCGTTAAACAATAATTTGCCACATTTAAAACATAGGGAAAAAATTAGCCAAAATATCGTTTTATGAATGCGCTCGATGTACTTCAACTATAATAATGCTCCTTTTTTAGTACCGTAATGAACATACAAGAAAATAAGTAAAAGTTTACATTATCAGATAAAAAAGTTTACATATGTTACTTGGCTGCTTCATCTTTAGGACTCGCACTTCTAGTAGGCACTTTTGCTTCTACGTCCCTTTCAGCAATTGGTTCTGACTCTGCTTTTGTCTCTGCTTGTGCTATTGGTTCGGTTTCTATATTTGCTTTTGGTTCCAGCTCAGCTGCCGCTTCCGGTACTTGTTCACGTTCTGCTTCTTGTTCTACTGTTAGCTCTGCTTCAATCGTTGTATCTGTATCCAGTTGATTACCACTATCATCTGCAGGTAAATCCTCCGATATACCTGTATCTATCAATATTTATAATAAATATGTATCACAAAATACATTGTTTAATTTCAATATATAATTTTTAATCTTTTTAAAGTTTAGTTTAAAAGATTTTTAAGAGGACTTAAGCCCAGTTTCACAAATGTCGGTTAACTTTTAACCTTAGGTTAACTCATTCTTCGTCTCTTTCTAAGGGAAACGTTAGAAACAGACGAAGAGTGAGTTAACTTAAGGTTAAAAGTTAACCAACGTTTGTGAAACTGGGCCTTACAGATCTAGTTTCTCAATATTCATTAAACATACGTATAACAAAATTACCTGAACAAGCAGGATCGGACATCAATGAAAATACTTTCTCTTCAGGCATATCTTTCGTCAATTTTTTGAAATGGACCACTTGATCCGAAAATGATTGCCAAAATGACTGACCCTCAGGTATAGTAAACATAGCCTGTATATTTTTCATTTGATAAGTATATGACAAAAGAAATAGATTTAAATAATTGTATTTTCGTTTGTCTTTACATGTGATACATTACCTTATACTTGTTATATATATGCTCAGCTTTTTGTCTAATCTGCTCCGCTTTTTGTTTAAAAATAGTCTACAAAGAATATTATATGTATTATATTAAAATAGAAATAATAGTATTGTGTATTTCACAAGCGTTACAATATAACGACATACGTATGCCCGTTTTATACACATACCCCTTCTTCTTCGCTTAATTTCCACTCTCCTAGATTCCCAATATATCGTCGCAGCTAATATAAAAGACAATTAGTGAAGAAAATGCAATATTATAAAATAATTAAAAAAATTCCATGTATTACTTACCCTTTTTACTGTTTCAACAATATGAGGATGTTTCTTCAGCATTAAAGGATCAATTGGAAGAGCCAAGATTTCATCCATCGCTTGTAAACATTTATCTGTATTGGCTCGATCCAGTCCAAGATTAGATTTTATTTGAGCATCTAATTGTAGAAGTTGAGCCTCTATACGAAGCCATCTGTAACATTGTACATGTAAACACTTGGTAAATTTTAAAATAAACACTCTAGTAAGTTAAACGGCACAAGATTTCTCCATACCTCAGTTTATATGTTTTGCGATGAACGGCCCCATCTTTTGTCAAAAGTCGTTTTTCATCTTCCGGGACGGGTACATTAAAATCTAGAGAATCCTTCACTTGTTCCGGCAAAATTTCACCGCTCTCTAATTGTGCTTTGAGTTTCATAGCATTTCTAGCAGTTGACCAATCCCATTGCGCTCGAGCTTTTTCACTTTCGAAAGACTTTGGCCTGTCTATATCCAGCTTAATACCTACATGTTCCCCAGCAAATGTACGAGCTAAGAGAACTCGGCTTGGTGTATCAGAAGATGTACCACTCGATATTACGGTTCCATCAAGAATCGAACCTTCATTATTTCTTTCTGTAAATTAGATAAACGATATCTCTCAAAAACAAGTTTATAATTTTAAGAAATTAAAAAAGCTATTCACACAAATGCCTACTTTCGATAGCAGCTCTTTTTTTATGCGTCACTGGTGTTATTTGATGCTCATTAGAATCTTCGTTTTTCGCTTTACGACCTCGACCAGAATGTTCTAAACAGAAATAATTTACAATCATATTATGTTACCTTAAACACAAATATGTAAAGAATAACCGACTTTTTTTTTACAAATAACCTTTGATAAAACATAATTTATGTATATTTTTTCCGGGGGAAAAAAATTATATTTTTCTCCAAATTGAAAGAGAGAATTCAGTGGAACGATTATAAAACAGTAGGGACATAAATAGATAAACAGTATTTTCAAAAAAACAAATATTGTGAAAGTTTATTAATAAAAAATTATGTGAGAGATACATTTACAGACAAAAATTTAGATTTCTGTATGCGAATTAACGACAGCTGTTCCAACAGAACTAATCTTTTTAATTCTTTTGTAGACATATTCCGAGTTTCATTGGATTCCTTAAGCCTTGAATATTTTTCAGATATTTCTAATGGTGAAGTCTGCGTTTCTTCATCCACCATTACATGTATTGATGTAAGTCTCTTTACTGTGCTCCTACCTTTAAATATTAGTTATTATCAGGGTAATTGATTTTAAATTTTGCAACGAATAACAGCATATTTTGTGACATCGATAATAACCTACATTTCACAATTGGAACATGATTACTACTTTAACTGATGCATTAATAGAAATAATGGTGTATCAAATTAAGAGTAAAAGCTAATAAAAAAAGTCGGTTATTTAATAATAATAATTTGAATATTTTTTACCCATAAAGTTGCAGAATAATAGATTCTTTGAAAACTGCACACCATAACAAAAGATTATTATAGATACAAGTTTTTACCTGTATTGGTTTCGGTTTCATCTGAACTTGAAAAGTCTGCAAAGCGTTTTGGTTTAATCTTACGGCCACTGCGGCTAACCACTTCTTTAGGCGACTCCTCGCCTTGTGAATCCAAAGCAGCCTCTTGTTTCGATGTATCATTCGCAGCTTTTCCTCTACCACGTTTTTTCTTCACTTCTGGAGTATCTTGCTGCATTGTTATATGTATTCAGTATATGTGCAAATATATGTATTTGATTACATTACATATTTATATAGACATGTGTACAAAGGTGTAAGGAACAATCGCACAAACTATTTAAACTTTAAAAATGTCTGTCGGCAGTTCCTAAATTCCTTTTGGAGTACAAGTTTGTCAATAACTGTTCTTTTAAACAGTATTGCAAAGTATATGTTAATACTCCAAAGCATTTTCATACAAATAGCAAAAAACGAGCATTCCTTACCGGAGTGTTGGAGGTAGCTGTAAGAACTTTCCTCTTCAAAGGTTTCTTTTTTTCTCCTTCGTCTATTACTAAGGAACCAGTTTCCAGGTCACTGTCTATAGCGCTGACAGCTGGCACTTCTGTTGCTTCAGCACCTTTAGACAAAGTATTAGTTATAATAATTGATTTGTGTGTTCCATTAAAAAGATTGTATTTAATCTATTCACACTTCATGAAATAGTTATTTATTATGAAGTCATTAACAAGATAATATCGGTAACTACCTTTAATAGCAGCAATGTCTGCTAAAGGTTTGTTTCTGTCATTTTTAAGTTCTTGTTCAAGTTGCTGTATGCCTTCATGAAAGAACTTCCGTCGGTTAGGTTTGCCATATTTTTCCTTATTTTCAGCATAGGTGTACAATTCCTCAACTTTACAAACAGCTCTGCAAGATTTAATATCACGGTAATATTTGATCAAATATCCTTTAAATGATATTCATTAGGAAAACTAGAATTATAGAGAGTGACCGGAAGAGGTACTATTACGTATCTTTTCACGAGGTAAAAATGCAAATAGTAAGCGAATTCACTGGAGTATCTGCGATTTCATTGATCGAAATCTAGTAAATCTGTTCACTTTTCGCATTTTCACCTCGTGAAAAGATACGTAATAGGTCCCCAGATTGTAATATTACTTACGTTTCTCCTGTACCATAAAAGTAAACGCTATATCTAGCATTCTTGGAGTTTGGATCATTGACTTTTTCGACCTGCAAACAAATGAAGCAATATACAAACAGATGAAGCAACACGCGGTGAGCTTTGGCCTGCGCGTTTGTTTATTTCCAAACGCAGGCTTGGTATATGACGAACAGGATTGAGATATACGTTTCTCCACGGAGAATACATTAACGGTCCACGCGGAGATATTAATCTCAAAGATTATATGTATGATTACATGGCAAATTACAGAATATATATCCTGGCAGAAGTGTTAACTAGCGAGGCGCGTTAATTAGCGTGGTCGGTGACGTGCCACTTGACCAGATCATCGCCGATGTAGTCGCGCGTTCCGCGCGGATCCCGCGCTTTTCTCGCTTCCTACGTGCGAGAACCGCGCGGTCCTCCGAGACGCAGTCGCGCGCACAACAAACGCGATTACTCGGCCGCAATCTCTGAATAATTTACGTCACCTCACCACGCAACGTCCCGGTCGGTGAATCGCCGGGGATGAGGACGCGACGACGCCGCCGCGTCCGACATAGCGGCCACCGGGATGCCTGTCTCGTCCCGGTAGCATCGCGTCCCAAACGCGAACTCACCTTGGCTGGCCATGGCGGGTAACCTCGAACTTTGGCGAACACCTTGTCACCGGCGAAAAATCGTTTTAATAATTTCACCATGATGACGAGTGATCCGTTATCACGGCACCGGCTCGCTCTGTCGTACGTTCACGCTCGTCGTAACGCTGTTGCTAACGGTGTGGCGTAGTCAATCGCGCAGACACATCGCACAAAACACCGCGACAACCGCCATTTGCATGGCAAGCACGATAAATATCGAAAACATGCAGCAGAGACACGACGCTCAGCTCCGATTGGTCGATGGTCGCCGCGTCAGCGAGTGGCGGATCTACCCGCGCAAAGTGGTGCGAGCACGATTGATCGGCGTAGCCGGACACGCGATCGCTGATTGGTCGCGAGCGCGCGTCGTGGCCGACCAATTAGGTCTGTTCTTTACAGCTGAACTGGCTGCACTAGTTCAGAGTTCATCCTTTTCCTTCTAATGTGGTGTAAAAAAGATAAACTCTGAACTAGTGCAGCCAGTTCAGCTGCAAAGAACAGACCTATTGTCTCTCAAGGTGCGATTTCACGATGACGCTCGACGCTGGATTCGAGCGTCAAATCTGGTCACGTGATAGATTCAGAGGGACGCGAAATATAACCTAACCACTGGATTGGCTGAAATGAGCGTCGAGTGTCAAAGCTAAACACAGGGAGCTTTCCAGCAAGCGACACAAGTCGACACAAACGTCATTCTATCTTTCTTTTTTGGCAATGAGTAACAAAGACAAAACGATACTTGTGTCGATTTGTGTCGCTTGCTGGAAAGCTCCCACAGTTTAGCTTTTTGACGCTCGAATCCAGCGTCGAGCGTCATCGTGAAATCGCACCTTTTTATACCTTAGGGCCGATATCACAGTCTCCGATTAACGTGATCCTCCGATTAAACTCACTCTGCATCTCTTTCTAACTGTCCCCCTAGAAAGAGACGAAAAGACAGTTAGAAAGAGATGCAGAGTGAGTTTAATCGGAGGATCACGTTAATCGGAGACTGTGATATCGGCCCTTAGCACTACTGTAAAGCCTCTTGCACAATGCCAGGCAACAGGCAATAGGAACAGGGAATAGAAATCAGAAATCATGTATAAATGCAGAATAAACAGTGACACAGGCAATAGACACAGAGTTTCCATCACGTTGGAAATTCTGTGCCTATTGCCTGTTGCCAACCAATCATAGTATTCGAATTTTTTAGGTTGTAATTAACGATTTTTTGGTTATTTCCTGTTCCTATTGCCTGTTGCCTGGCATTGTGCAAGGGGCTTTAGCGCGTCGGGCACCGATCGTCAGACGTCAAATGAACGACGCCGATACTTTGTATTGCAGGGGCCCGTATTCCGTTCCTGCCTACCGACAACTCGACAACTGTCGGTTCGATGGACGATAAGACGATAAGTGTCGTTACGCAGGTTTTTCATATATAGGGCCGGTTTCACCATCTCCGATTAACTGTAACCTTCGATTAAACTCACTCTTCGTCTCTTTCTAAGGGGGACAGTTAGAAAGAGATGAAGAGTGAGTTTAATCGAAGGTTACAGTTAATCGACGTTGGTGAAACTGGCCCATAATATATCGACCGTGTAAAAGCTGCACCGACACCGACGACTGTCGGTAAATGGATTTTAGCGGAACAGAATACAGCCTCGTCTATTCTGTAACTCTTAACCACTCTTTAACGACAGTTTCGTTATCGTTATATTTGCGTCGCGTAGATATTATATATGTTATCGATTTATCTCAGGGCAGTGATCACGTAACTTTTCGCCTAGTAATATATTTTGCGCTCTCTGAACATCCAAGGTCTGCGCCTTTTTAGACGATCCAGTCCGCGCGGCCCTGGCTCTGGCTGCGATTGTAGCGCCATCTCTGACAAGATCCGGCAACTACTGTTGCACGCAACACTGCTTTTCTTGTTAGTGTCTGAGCAGAATAGCTGACTTATAATTTCAAGACAGTGTTTTATGCTTTAAATCTTTGTTTTTAGCAACGCACAATACTGTCTTGTGTCTCAAGTCTTAAACGAGTGTACAAAGTGCCAACATTGTAAGACTTGAGACACAAGACAGTATTGTGCGTTGCTAAAAACAAAGATTTAAAGCATAAAACACTGTCTTAAAATTATAAGTCAGCTATTCTGCTCAGGCCCTTATGGCTTCTGCACACAGGACGCGGAAACGCTTGCCGCGCGGCAAGAAGCGACGCGGTAGCCAATCAACGTGTTGCTTTTCCGTAAGAACCAAAAGTTTATTGGCTACCGCGTCGCTTCTTGCCGCGCGGCAAGCGTTTCCGCGTCCTGTGTGCAGAAGCCATTAGGCTGAATTTCCACTGAGCGCGTCACGCGTCGCGTCACCCGAATTAACCAATCAAAATATCCTGTTTTATAACATTATTTGTAATGTAATAAAATTGAACGTTTTGATTGGATAACGCGACTGAACGCGACGCGTGACGCGCTTAGTGGAAACTCAGCCTTATTCTGCATCCGTATTTGCATTACTAAAATAAACTTTTGATAAATTTTTTTTGTACGCATTAAATCTTACTTCTATAGAAGTATACTTGCACGATATTTTTCCTACATGTTTTCCCAAAGTAAGATGATAAACATTATGTATGTATAAACTGCAGAATTTTTGTTTTAAGCAAATATTGTCGTTACTGTCGTCAGATGACAGCTGTATGTGCCTAAATAAGTAATATAAAAATAAAATTAAAAAATTTTTTGGTGTTTTTGATATAAAATCGCGTTTGTGTACGTAGATTTTTGTGCGTACTTTAATTCTGTAAAAGATTTTTGCATTTCTATAAAGCCAATTAAAAGATTCATCTAAAAACGATAATGTCGGTAAATCATACGGCTGCAGGATTCCCTTAAGGATGTATCGGAGGTACAGTCTTAGATGTATCGGACCTAATTTTCAAAGCGCTACCAAGTGGATAAAAATTTGTGAGAATGTTCTTTTAGTCTTCCTTCCCAGGTAGCAAGCACTCGTCATTTTGACGTCAAATGACGTCAAAAGACGTCAAAATGACAGACTTTTGACGTCAATTGACGTCAAAATGACGAGTCTTGCTACCTGGGTTATGTGCTACAAAAAAGTAGAAACGAATCCACTAAACGGTTGCTGAGATATAACGATTTTAATTTTCACTGATTTTACACGTATTCTTATGGGAAGAGACGATTTTGACGGATAAAACAGCTAAAAAAATGTTGAAGGAGCGCTACCAATATTTTGAATTTTTTGTACATCTATAATAGTATACGAACCCAGCAAACACAGTTATGTAACCATTATATTGCCGCAATAAAACGAAATGTAACGTGTAATGTAACCTGGAGGTTTTAGTTATATATATGTTAATTGTAATTTCCCACTCACGTGACATTGTGTGGACATAACAGCAATATAACGCATTATATTGAAATTATATAAATGTATATAACTGCAATATATATACAACCGAAATACTGTTATCTAGTATTATCTATATATCTAGTATTGAAATAGCCATAATGGTCGAAGTTATTTGTATCTATAACTGTAAAGTTAAAATTTATATCTTTAATGCAGATACATCTCTGAAATAATTACATGTAGATCTATATAAATGTATTGGCAATGAGAGAGATGCATCTATACAATAGATATAAATTATAACTCTACAGTTAAGATACAAATAACGAATTTTTAATGTTCTAAAGAAAAATAAATATGAAAAGATATATTTTTTATTGCATAAATGTTTTATTGATGCACACATTCTTTAAGCTTTTCTTTTTTCTTGAAGCTTTTTTTACAGGTTTAAACTGTAGATATCGTTTATATCAATTTAAGAATTTGTTTTATCCTTTGTATAACAGATTAGTATACTTAATCGAACATAAAATCAAGTAAAAAATATCATATTTATAATCATCAAAATCATATTTCAAAAAATCAAATTTTATCGGTGAAAAATTAAAATAAGCAAATCAGTATAATAACTCTATGGAGATATAAAATAAAAATACAATTTTACAAAATGCGATTAGAAAAAAGTTCTTGGAAACATTTCAAACTTATTCTGTAGAAATTTTCACCTATTTGTACGTAGCGGCCGCTCTCGGCGGTTGTACAGTGGATGATGATAGAGGCGCGCGAGAATCAATAATCAAAAGTAATCTTGTAGAAAGACACATTCAAAAATAAGAAATCAATTTTCGAATTATCGCACTAGGTGCAATATTGACGAGCAGCAATGAAAAACGCGCGCGCGCTCCGCAAAAGTTCGAAACAGAAGTCCGTTAAAAAAAAATACAAAAAAGAGAGATAACGAGTTAAGAAGCATGGGTGAAGGGTGTGTTGCGTTATCGCTCGGTCGAAAGAAAGAGAGAGATAATAAGGAGAGTGTCGCTTCCGTCGCGGGATATATATATTTTTTTTTCTTAGTTCTCGTCGACCTCAGCTTCCTGCTCCTCGTCGAATTCTGCGTCCTCGTCCGCGGTAGCCTCCTGGTACTGCTGGTACTCGGACACCAAGTCATTTATGTTCGATTCGGCCTCACTGAATTCCATCTCGTCCATGTCCTCGCCGGTGTACCAGTGAAGGAAAGCTTTTCTCCTGAACATGACAGTATAAATAGTAATACCTATAATATTCCAATGAGAAGCATTTCTAGTATAGAATAACCTGTATGATGTTCAGGATGAATTCGATTCTTGAATGAGTAATCTGTACGTAATGTATTATTAGTTTCAGGAAAAGTTACTTTATTTTTTACAAAATCACCCTCTTGTATACATTTGGAACACGAAAAGTATCCTGCATGACCTTTTGTAAATGTAACAAATGCTCTAGCCGGAGCATCACATAGTATAGCATTAATTGCAACAATGTATTTTTTATTTGAAACAGTAATTCCATTTGAGAAAAGAGAATGAATTCATTGACAAAGTCAGTTAGAAATTCGTTTGCGTCTTGAGGTTTACGCGTGCCGTGATACACACCAATTACAAAAGGCAACGTATAAACGTCAATTCCTTCAATGGCTGCCATTATGGGCCAAAACTGGCTACCAGAACTCTTAGACATGGGTAAACCATCTATATTTATGTTTATTTTAATTTCATTTCCCTTTATGAAATTAGAATATATACGTATAGATCGTTCGAGACTACAAAAAAGACCAAAGTGCTTATAGCACCCATTAGTGTTTAAAGATGTAATAGTTGCATATGCGTTTCGTGGAGTTGCAAGTAAAACCCAATCTTTAGGCAAATTTACGTGACCATGTTTTCTGAGAACTTGTAGCAGTTTGTTAGCAGTAGTATGTGGAACGTTATTTTGAATTATTAAAGTTTGTAAATCTACTCGCAAACTCGTTTCATTATTTTCAAACTTCTCATTTATATGATCTTGTTCATCAATTTCATCGTTAAATTGTTTATTGCTTTCTGTATCAGAAAGTAATAAACTACTTTCTGTATCAGAAAGTAATAAACTGGGTGGCTCCGACTGTACTACATGAATTTCATTGTTACTTATAACGCAATATTGTTCAGTATTATTATACTGAACAATATTACGTTCCGCTTCTTGCACTCGATCATTATTAGGCGCTACATTCGATACATACCTTTCTGCTAGTTGTCCATTACTATTATCTCTATTTATTTCTATATTTATTAATTGATTTCTTCGTCTTTTTGTTAAATGTTGAATATCCTTAGGCATGATGCACTTTTTTAATACCTGTAAAAATAGTGATCATCGTTAAATAAGCAATTAGTCGAAAACGTATAAAAATCACTGAGTTCGCGCATTGGCAAAAATCTTAATCTTACCAAATTTTCGCGTCACTGCTGTTGTCGTCGCGGCCTTGGTAGTTATTGTTGTCTTTGTGACAGTGGTTTCACCGCTGATGCTCGAGATCGCCGCTTTGGTTGATCCGTCCAGTTGCTTGGGGCGAGTTGCGGTACTCGTAGCGGTAAAGTATCAGTTTTGCCCAAACTGATGATCGGTCTGACTGTTGACCGAGTAGCGACCGTAGCTCTGAACCGACTTCGAGATCAGATATTTCTCAACGGTACTCTTTGTGTTCTGATAGCCGCCGCCGCGGTGGACATTCGTCGACGCCTCGGACGTTGGCGAGATTGACGTGAAGCGCTCGTTGGAGGCCGATGATTGGGTACTGGTCGTTGTGTACGGCGAGTAATACCTAAATTTCGAAAGAAGAATTAGTACTGATAGCGATTAAATAAAGATTTGTCGAAACATGAGAAATTATCAAAAATCTTAATCTTACCTCGCGTCACTGCTGTTGTCGTCGCGGCCTTGGTAGTTATTGTTGTCTTTGTGACAAAGGTTTCACCGCTGATGCTCGAGATCGCCGCTTGGTTGATCCGTCCAGTTGCTTGGGACAAGTTGCGGTAAAGTATCAGTCTTGCCCGAACTGATGATCGGTCTGACTGTTGACCGAGTAGCGACCGTAGCTCTGTACCGACTTCGAGATCAGATATTTCTCAACGGTACTCTTTGTGTTCTGATAACCGCCGCCGCGGTGGACATTCGTCGACGCCTCGGACGTCGGCGAGATTGACGTGAAGCGCTCGTTGGAGGCCGATGATTGGGTACTGGTTGTTGTGGACGGCGAGTGATACCTGAATTTCGAAAGAAGAATTAGTACTGATAGCGATTAAATAAAGATTTGTCGAAACATGAGAAATCATCGAGCTATCGCAATTTCGCAGAATTTCAAACAAAGCGTGGAAATTGTATAGATATAATATATATTCGATTTTTAATTCCTTCAATCTATCTATTTATTATTTCTGAAGATACACTTTAATAAATTGTCCAGCAAGGATTTAGGTCAAAAATTCCGTTATAGCTAAAGAAATCCTAATATCTATCAAAAAATTTTAATATTCTATATCTGTAGTGTCAAAGATTTGCGGGGTAAAAAAACATTTAAATTCATGGATATTTTAAAGCATTTAAATATTGTAAGATCTTGTGATTCAATATAACGACAGTTCTTTATTTTATAAATATACATATAGTCCAGAAACATTCCCTCGTTACTTTACCGCAAGGCTTTCGACCGATCTATCTCTCTATATTCATATATCTCGCACGCACCTATGATTCTCTCTCTCTCTCTCTCTCTCTCTCTCTCTCTCTCTCTCTCTCTCTCTCTCTCTCTCTCTCTCTCTCTCTCTCTCTCCAAATTACGTTATGTACTTCTCGCTCAGCGATTCAAATCTCTCTGCCGTTGTCCATGCCTTCCTGCGCAAAAGCTTTCCCCTACTCCATTTAACCTTCCGGACGTCCTGTTTATTTATTTTCGTGCTAACGCTATCCAACCGACTCATGCCTATCTCTATTTGAAAATTATTTACTTATATCTTTCAAAAATCTTACAATATTTAGGCGATCAAATATCCACGAAACCAAGAATACATAAAAATGTTAGTGGGAGAAAAAAATCGATATTGAAATATCTCAGTCCTTATAATTTGCTCGAGAAAAGCAAGACGCACACTTACCAGTCTCTGACGAAAAGGACGACGAAGAGGACGTCGACGCCAGGAGACGTTCTGTGGAAGAGACGATATAGCGCGGCGTCTCGGTACTGGATAGCCTGCCGTCGTGCACGGGTGACGATCCGGCCGGGTGACGATCCGGCCAAGTATCGATCACTGGAGAACTCGTATTAAATATTTGATCCGCGGATCCGCGAGCGCACGACCGTCCCAGCCGGGTGACGATCCGGCCAGGTATCGATCACTGGAGAACTCGGCGTCGGCGTATTAATTTGATCCGCAGATCCGCGAGCGCGCGACCGTCTCGGCCGGGTGACGATCCGGCCAGGTATCGATCACTGGAGAACTCGGCGTATTAATTAATTTAATCCGCAGATCCGCGAGCGCGCGACCGTCTCGGCCGGGTGACGATCCGACCAGGTATCGATCACTGGAGAACTCGGCGTCGGCGTATTAAATTGATCCGCAGATCCGCGAGCGCGCGACCGTCTCGGCCGGGTGACGATCCGGCCAGGTATCGATCACTGGAGAACTCGGCGTCGGCGTATTAATTTGATCCGCGGATCCGCGAGCGCGCGACCGTCCCGGCCGAAATGTGATGGAATAATATTTCCTAACCTAACCTCTGTCACCATGCATGGCAATGGGCGCGTTCAACAGATACCAACTGTTGAGTTCGTGTTGTTAACACTTTGCGTTGATTGGTTGATTCTAAAAGTAAGAGCCAATCACGTTCTCACAAATAAAATAATAATAGATATTTATTTATTATTATTTATATAGATATAAAATATATAAATAAAACCGTGGCGTCTTAGAATAATTGTGTATACAATTATAAAATAAACCAAAATATATGTATATTAATAACTTAAAACATACTTAAGATGAATTAATAAAAGCGAGTCAATGACGGTCATAGTCCGAATTCTATTATTTTAAGACTGTCTTAAGTATGTTTTATGTTATTGTTAATATACATATTTCGGCTTATTTTATAATTGTACGTACAATATATTATTTTAAGACGCCGCGGTCTTGTTTATATAACTTATATTTATAAAAGTAATAAATTCTATAAATATCAATATATTACACGCTTTGTCAGTATATATTTTGAATGTGTTATGTTGACGTTATATTGTTGTTATTGTAGTGTAACCAATAAATAACAGAGCGATATAATTATTACAAAACACAGTTATATTACTGCTACAAAAAAAATTACATAGCTGCTATATGTATATTACATTACTATAGTTACATTACATGTTACTTCTGTGTTATATAATGGTTATAGTTTGTGTTTACTGGGAATAGATGAAAATATCTGCCAAGTTTCAATTGTCTTCACTACACCGTTTTAAAGAAATAAATTATAACTTGAGATAATTGTGCTCTCGGCACGAATGTATCTCGATGAAAAAACATTTGTAAAGTAAAAAATACCTTTCTAGGAGTAAAAATAAGACTCCTACTATCATTTGAGTATCTTACATCTAGATTTACTATGCGTTAGGCGTAGATATTCAAGTATTTCAAATTTCATGCACTTTTGTCTAATTGTAAGATTGTACCTCCGATACATCCTTACAGTTTAGGAGTAACGCGGACTCTTTGCCGGTCAGCACTTACATTTTTAACTTCCTGAGCTCAATTTTGCGATTTTCTCAAAGAACCAAACTGGGAAATATTCTTAAAGAATCACACTACCAGAATATATAAAAAACCAGAAATCGAATTTTTCGAAATTTTAAACCTTACTGGCACAGGGATTCTATAAACTCCTTAACGACAGTTTCGGTATCGTTGCGCAGCTTTTTTACCATATACAATACCTGCGCAACAATATCGATCGAAACCGTCGTTAAGGAGTTAGAGAATCCCCGTGTAGTCCCGTTAAGGAATAGATGTGCCACTTTGTCGCGCCACAGAGTGGCGCCACAGAGAGACGCCACAAAGTGGCGCAGCAATCGAACAAGGACAGATATCATTTCGTTAGACAAAGACAGATATAGAGAAAATAAAATTAAAAATGTTAACATTATCGACATCGAGGAAGTTCGGCCGTCACTCCAGCATCCCCTACGAAAAAAATCAGGTGAGACGTGTCGGATAACGCTTTTTTTACACTAAAATAATTATTTTTCATTAAAATTTACGTGACTTTTTGCATCATTATTGAACCATATTGCAAAGCCGTTTTTTGCAATATGGTTCAATAATAATGAGAAAAATACCGTAAATTTTAATGAAAAATAATTATTTCGGTGTAAAACAAACGTTATCCGACCTGTGCGCAATATTGGATAACTTTGCGTGTCAATAAAAAAATCAGCGTTTGTCGTACGAAAAAAAATACAAGGGTCCATTTTTGTTGCAAATTTCGTCCACAACAAGATGCATACGATAAAATTCGTCTCAAATAAATTCTAAGGCCTGAAAACAGCGAAAAACTAAGACTATTCCAAAAAATCAAAATTTTTTGCTTACATAGCTACAAACTAAAGAAAAAAAGTCTAAAAAATCGGTTACACCATGAAAAGTATTCTTTGTCGTTCTCAGATAATGTATGATTTTTTTGAGATTTTTAATTCCATTTTAAATGACGGAAAAAATCACCGGCGCAACATCAAAAAAAGATGAAATCGAGGGTTTTCGAGATCCGAGTCTCGGACTTTGAGGGCGCGTGCAAGCTAAACGACTGACTTGATGATAAATGTAGTTCAGATCATTATTGTAGATAATTTTACGCTCTACAAAAAAGGTACGTATAGTTAGTAACCCTATCTTGCTTAGTTTTCGAGATATTTAAGAAAAAATAAAAAAAATCGCGTTTTTTGTTGATAATATTGTTAATAACTTTTTATTGCGCATTAATTTTGCAAAGCAAAATAAATCCCACTTAGAGCACTTCAAATCAAAGCGATTTATGGTGGTTGCAACCTGGGAAGATTAATTGGAAGGTTCGATGTCTAATATGACTGGGCCTATGTAAAGTTGTTGTTTTTATATTTATTCCGTGAAAAAATATAAGTATTTATAAGAAATATTATATGTATTTGATGTAGTATAGGTAATGACTAATTATTCAAGTTTCATTCTTCTTATTTTTTCCCATATTTTTGAACTTATAACATTTTTATTCATTATGAGCTATTGTTCTTAGATATAGAACGCTAGAAAGTAACAAATATTACAGTTACGCACAGCTGTTCTTCAGGAAAGGTGGTAAAATATTTGTTGAGATTGAATTATTAAATAGAGTTTAACTGAAGATGCAGACATACAAAGCTCCCTTACAGTTTAATACTGTAAGTGATTATTTGGCTAGTAATTAATTACTTATTTTGAGTATTAAAAGTACTGTTTTTAATGATTTTAATACTCAAAATAAGTAATTAATTACTAGCCAAATAATCACTTACAGTATTAAATTTCTAATTGACAATTTAACTAAATTTATACAATTTAATGAGAGACTCAAAGATGATAATAAACTAAGAGAAGATATGATGAGCAAAATAAAAAAGTAATATTTATTAATTTGTAATTATTTATGGAGACATTCTACATATACTATAATATAAGTACAACTAATTATATTTTCAAATATTGTTTCCAGAATAGCAATATTTGAAAATGCTCGGAATATGTATAGAAAAAGATAAAGTTGTTATACTAACAATAAGTTTTTAATAAATATATTTAAAAAGTTTATTACAGTAGAGATTGCAATAAAATTTACTGGCTCTTATACATATTGAAGAAAATCATTTGTTCAAATGTATTTAAATAAATGTATTATAAATGTATTTAATTTATATCTTTTATATACAGAATAAATTTCAATATAATTAAACGATTTATTTAATTAATAATTTTTACGTTTAATTGTGACATAATCAAGAGACACGATAATGTCTCGCACCTAGTACGGAAAGGGACACGCGAGGACGCGAGTAAGACACGCGAGCCGAGTACGATAGGATTTTACGATTCTCGTGGCTAGCGACGCCGCGTCCCGCGACGCTAGCTCGAGCAAGAAAGAGATGGCAGATGTATGTCTGCGCTCTTCGGCCGCTCGAAGCTGGCCGAACGCCGAGCGCACAGCCGCCGCACACGTATACATGGCTGCTCGCTTGTGTGCGCTCAGCGCTGCCATGTGCTGCTACTGCTGCTGCTTGCTGTAAGCGGAGCGAACGGCAGTCGCCGTGCTGGCTTCATCGCTTCAGCATCAGGGGCTCCAAGCGTAATACGGTCGACTGAATCCTCAAAAAGTTCCTTCCTAAGTGGTAGATGGCGTTACTAGATGCCACAAATACATGTATAATTCATATCGGTGAGAGCTGTTTCGGCAGTGTCTGTATCGGTGAGTGTCGGTTGGTGTTGGTGAGAGCTGTATCGGTGGCAATCAGTCGTATATTGTGGTATATTGCAGATTTGGGTTACAGCACGTGATGGTTACAGTAAGTTGAGAATAATTATACCTGCGTAAAGTATGCAATGATAACGTAATGATACCGTTTACCAAATAAATCTAAGGACCAACCCAGCCCCGGGATTCTGTAAACATTCATAACAGCCAGAGCCATTTTTTGAAAACGGACCGTACTAATTTGTACTTCTAATAATACCTGCGCAACGATACCGAAACTGTCGTTAAGGAGTTACAGAATTCCGGGGCAGATAAATTTTGATAGCTGCATAACCCATATGCAGCTATCCAAAGTTCTTCTAGATCCTTACTCATACAAGTCTGAAAAGAAATTAAATAAAAATTGCAAAGTAATTGCTTTAATTTAACTTATATTTTATATTTTTTATATTCTATAATTATTTACTTTTTTGATAGGAATGACTACGTCATATAAAAAATGTGAAGTAGAAGGTTGTACTTTTAACATTGAAAAAAAGTACCATTTTCCAAAATTATTAGAACGATGTAGACAATGGATAAGTGCATGTGGCAACAGAAACTTATTGCAATTATCTCATAAACAATTGAGAGAAAAAGTTGTCTGTGATGCCCATTTTGAACAACGCTTCAAATTTAGCAAAAGGCTTAGTAATATGGCCATTCCAACACTGAATTTACCTGGTATATACATATTAAAATATATTTTAATTAACTTATTTGAATAAATTTTATATACATATACATATATATATATATTTTTTTTTATATACAGATTCCATTGATACATCAATATACAATCCTAATGAAAGTCAAAGAAAAAATATAGATTTGCCAGTTACAGCAACAAATGTTACAAAAACATTAATAGGTGACATAATTAATATATAGAATATTACATAATGAAAGGAACGCGTTTTTTATATCTTATGAAACTGTGAACATATTTTTACAGATTATTCTGCTGATTTGTCAGTTATTATTAATTTGGAATCTGATCCTAATAAAATAGCACAAATAAAACAAACACTTCGCAAGTTACAGATGAACAGTTTGATGCTGATGAGATAGGACAGATAGAACAAACAGGTACAATATGACTAATATTTAAACATTTTGATATCAAGTTTTCTATATATATATATATATATTTTTTTTTAAATATATTATTTAAAACTGAGTATATACTGTAGTTATTTATAACCTGTTTTGTATTTATATTTCTATAAATGTACTGTATTTATAATCTATTTTGAATTACTTTTAGATACAGCGTCTATTGAGTATTCGAATATCACAGACACCGAACAACCAAATTGTTCAACATCATTTCATCCTGCTGATTTGTCAGTTACTATTAATTTGGAATCTGATCCTAATAAAATAGCACAAATAAAACAAACAACTTCGCAAGTTACAGATGAACAGTTTGATGCTGATGAGATAGGACAGATTGAACAAACAGGTACAATATGACTAATATTTAATCATTTTGATATCAAGTTTTCTATATATATATATATTTTTTTTAAATATATTATTTAAAACTGAGTATATACTGTAGTTATTTATAACCTGTTTTGTATTTATATTTCTATAAATGTACTGTATTTATAATCTATTTTGAATTACTTTTAGATACAGCGTCTATTGAGTATTCAAATATCACAGACACCGAACAACCAAATTGTTCAACATCATTAGTTCCACAGCGCAAATTGAAACGCAAATTATCAACTAAGGAAAAGAAGAAAGGTAGTAAACGTAATAAAATTGATTTATATTCTCAACCATGGAGATGTGATTTATACTAATCATGAAGATGTGACTTATATTTTTAATCATGTTATGTTCTCAATCATTTATATTCTCAATTATTTATATTCTTAATCATGAAGTTGTAATTCATATTCTTTATATTATGAAGCTATGACATATGACATGTCTGAAGATATAACATATTACATACAAAAAATATATTGTCTTATCTGAATTGTTTGTCTAAATTTTATTTATCTTAATTATTTCTAGATTCCATATTACACCTTTTCCACGTGACCCGACAGTCACAGTTATCTGTGCGCGACAAACATGTATACAATCAAATAGTACACTTAATGAAAATTTCAAGGCAACAGAGAAAGAGAAGAGTTTCCTTATACCAGCGGTTGAAAGAGGTGAAGAAGTTAGGCAAAAGTAATTTATTACAACAATTGAGGAAATGCCAGATCCGATGCAAACATTCTTTTTATCCAATATTAATAATTTCAAAACAGATAAGTATAATCGGCGTTATTCAATTAAAGATAAAGCCTTTGCGCTGACATTAGCAAAGAGAAGTCCAAAATTATATAGATTTCTAGTCAATATTTTCTGCTTACCTAGTATCGAACGTTAAGAAAAGTAATCAAAAATGTATCTATAAGTAGCGGCATATCAGAATGTGTATTTGAAAATTTAAAGAAAGAGTCTCCAAATTTAAAGACTACCGAGAAAAATATTGTGTA
>NW_027249980.1:0-53057 GCF_030848795.1 Temnothorax nylanderi
CAGACGAAAAATCAAGCAATGTATGCTTTAATAATTAATTTTTCTACGAAATGTGCGGTAACCTTCCCCTTTCTTTCGCTCATTTATTTGTAAATTATTAAGTTACATATGCATATTTTTTTTCCTTATTATTTGCATTTTTTCTTGCACTTATTTCATTCTGAAGGTATGCAATATGTCATTACCCATAAGAACCTATGTTAAAAATACAGCCAGTTTCATGTTTTAATATGTTGTTCTGGAATGCAAAATAGAATTATGTGAATTTTTTGGGAATTTTTCACCGTCCCGTTTTGAAAAAAATCTACTCCAAAAATTGTACTTTTTAAACCAAATTTTAAACCAAATCAAATCCCTAAGAGCACAGTTGACGGAAAGTCGACGGCAAGTCGACTTTTATAAGTCGACTTCTAGTCGACTTCTAAAAATGGCGGAAAGTCGACTAAAAGTCGACTTCTAAATAGTCGACTTATAAAAATGGCGGAAAGTCGACTAAAGTCGACTTCTAAATAGTCGACTTATAAAAAGACGGAAAACAGTCAAGCGGGCGCGTCTTGCATCATCAATATGGCGGCGAATCTCGAGGAGGCTGGAGCAGCAGAGCTTACGCGAGTGCGAGGAATACGTGCCGCGAGACAGGACACGATAAGACGTCGTAAAGCGCCGCGCTATCAACCACCGCCACGAAACGTCGTCGTCGTCGTCATTCACAGTCCTCGTCATCATTGTCTTCCCGTTGACTTCCTCGATTAGATCAGAATACTGGAATTTGACTGTATGTACGTTGCAATATGTTTGAGATGGTTATCTACAACAAAATTGTTACAGAATGCCGTTACCAACCGACATGGAAGCGAAATTGCTGCGCCAGATAGTTCTTGCAGGTATGGCGGATCTAAAAGAGGATCAGGATAAGGCCAAGTGGAAACATGCTTACAGGTTAGGTATGGTGTGTTATTAATTATCATCGATAATTAAGACCTATTGAATGCGACCTCTCCATTCTGAACCATCTTTCAGAACACCAGAAATGGAGGAACTTGTGTTCATGCATTCTTTGTGTGTTCTACGGAAAATCAGTCCGGAATAGGTAGTTTATAAAGAGGTGTACGAAACGAATAAGATGTACATGCGAGGTGTCACGGCGATAGAACCCGAATGATTGCCGAAATTCGCTCCCATGCTATGCATCTTAGTGAACCATTGGTTGATCCACCGCCAAGGTATTTTTATCACAATTGTTGCTTTATAATGTTTTTCCTACTTATTTATAAAGATATTAATCTTTATTATAATCGAATATTATTCTCATTTATAGATATAATCAAGGAACCGGGAAGATTATTTGCCGCGTGTCTGGTACATTCGGAAAGGCCGGATGGGCACTACCATCGATGGATATAGAGCATCCGTGGACGGTGTCAAGTGGTTCGCGTATTTCTTCTTGGAGGGTCAAGTGTGCCCTAAGCTGAAACGATTTGTCCCGTCGCTGCTGACGACACCTGGGAGCATCACCAAGTCATGGGCCAGGTAAATCGTTAAGGCTCAGACACAATGACAAAAATAAGGAATAAGATAAAGGAATAAGGAATAAGGGAATGTCGCATCTCACTTCAGTACACGTACATTAAAGTGAGATGCAACATGCCTTATTCCTTATTCCTTTATCTTATTCCTTATTCCACTCATTGTGACTGAGCCTTTATTCTATCTCCTTTCGATTTCACGTTGATTCATCGAATAGATTACATCAATTCAATACGATTTTTTCAGGTTGATACCACGCACTCAAGCAATAGTAGTACAAACGCTGCAGTCGCAGGGAGTCGTGTCCAAAGACAAACTGCTAGAAATCTGGGGTTCGGATAAAAAATGTGAGATTTTAATTTATAAAATAATATTTAGATATTATCATAGACTTCTATACAATACTAGACCGCTGACAGGCATCTCGGCCGTGATGCTTGCCGCCATGTTGATTTTAGTCAAGATATGCTATAGGTACTACAGATTCTATACAAGTGGTTTTATACAAGATTTCTATACAATAGTCTGGCATATACAGAATGTCCAAAAGAAAGGGTTAATACTACAGGAGTAGTGGTTCGATTTCGGCATCCAAGTACGCTACTCGTCGAAGACATGACTTACAAACTTATTGATAACATGTACCAATATTTAACACAAAAACATTCGCCTGCTTCGTTATGTACTGTAATAACGAATGCAGATAAACGCACATCATGAGCAACTGAACATCCGATAGTGACTTATTGTTAATTCAATATGGCCGCACCCTTCACTAACACTTGCACCTCGCACTCGCATCAGCTTTTCGGCAGTGCGTCCATAGATGTTAGTGGTCTAGTATAAAAGTCTGTGGATGTTATATATTTATAATTTTAGTTCTGTTGTCAGCTTACCAGAAGTGGCTGCCGGAATCCGCGCACGCAGAAGTGGCACAGATATGGCCGCCTTTGTAATTAAGAATAAAACATTAGGATTGTAATTATACAGTTTTTTAGATAATTAAATTATTTTATATATGAAAAAAATCGAAATGCATCAGTTTTAGCCCTCCAGCAAGGGGTCGATTGTGTATCTTGAAATAATGAGGTAAAAATTACAAAAGTGAAAAAATTCATTAGCGTATCTACGATTTTATTGATCAAAATCTAATAAAATCTGTTAACTTTTGTCATTTTCACCTCGTTTCAAGGTACACAACCGACCTCCAGACGTACGCGGCGGCTTATTTTATCGACTTTAAAAGTTGGCGGGAAGTCGACTTTTCGTCATGACGGGAAGTCGACTTTTCATCATGACGGGAAGTCGACTTTAAGTCGGTGGTTTTTGCGACATTCGCCGACTTCAAGTCGACTTCAAGTCGACTTTCGTCCTTAAAAAAGTCGACTTCTCTGCCAAGTCAGTTTCGGTAGAAGTCGACTTCAAGTCGACTTAAAGTCGACTTTTTGCTCTTAGGGAAGTTAAAAGACGATTAAGAATCAAATTTAAAAAAGAAACATAAACCTAAAGAAATCTTTCTCTCTGTGTATGTAATGCAAATATAGGGGAGACCGGGGCACCATGAGCCACGGGGTACCATGGGTCATTGGCCTAGTTTACATCGATCACTTGATACGCGTATTAAATAGTAAATAACTAGTAAATTAGTTTAATTATTGGCTGATCAGTTCAAATATACTATTTGATACGCCCCTAAGAGCACAGTTGACGGAAAGTCGACGGCAAGTCGACTTTTATAAGTCGACTTCTAGTCGACTTCTAAAAATGGCGAAAAGTCGACTAAAAGTCGACTTCTAAAAATGGCGGAAAGTCGACTAAAAGTCGACTTTTAAATAGTCGACTTATAAAAAGACGGAAAACAGTCAAGCGGCGCGTCATGCATCATCAATATGGCGGCGAATCTCGAGGAGGCTGGAGGACCAGATGAGTGGACCAGAGTTTACGCGAGTGCGAGGAATACGTGCCGCGAGACAGGACACGATAAGACGCCAGATAGTTCTTGCAGGTATGGCGGATCAAGTCGCGAGAAAGGTTTTGCCCGACGAGGTAAAAGAGGATCAGGATAAGGCCAAGTGGAAACATGCTTACAGGTTAGGTATGGTGTGTTATTAATTATCATCGATAATTAAGACCTATTGAATGCGACCTCTCCATTCTGTATCATCTTTCAGAACACCAGAAATGAAGGAACCTGTGTTCATGCATTCTTCGTGCGTTCTACGGAAAATTAGTCCGGAATAGGTGGTTTATAAAGAGGTGTACGAAACGAATAAGATGTACATGCGAGGTGTCACGGTGATAGAACCCGAATGATTGCCGAAATTCGCCCATGCTATGCCATCTTAGTGAACCATTGGTTGATCCACCGCCAAGGTATTTTTATCACAATTGTTGCTTTATAATGTTTTTCCTACTTATTTATAAAGATATTTATAGATATAATCAATGAACCGGGAAGATCATTTGCCGCGTGTCTGGTACATTCGGAAAGGCCGAATGGGCACTACCATCGATGGATATAGAGCATCCGTGGACGGTGTCAAGTGGTTAGCGTATTTCTTCTTGGAGGGTCAAGTGTGCCCTAAGCTGAAACGATTTGTCCCGTCGCTGCTGACGACACCTGGGAGCATCACCAAGTCATGGGCCAGGTAAATCGTTATTCTATCTCCTTTTGATTTCACGTTGATTCATCGAATAGATTACATCAATTCAATACGATTTTTTCAGGTTGATACCACGCACTCAAGCAATAGTACAAACGCTGCAGTCGCAGGGAATCGTGTCCAAACACAAACTGCTAGAAATCTGGGGTTCGGATAAAAAATGTGAGATTTTAATTTATAAAATAATATTTAGATATTATCATAGACTTCTATACAATACTAGACCGCTGACAGACATCTCGCCCGTGATGCTTGCCGCCATGTTGATTTTAGTCAAGATATGCTATATTACTATTCTATACAAGTGGTTTTATACAAGATTTCTATACAATAGTCTGGCATATACAGAATGTCCAAAAGAAAGGGTTTAATACTACAGGAGTAGTGGTTCGATTTCGGCATCCAAGTACGCTACACGTCGAAGGCATGACTTACAAACTTATTGATAACATGTACCAATATTTAACACAAAAACATTCGCCTGCTTCGTTATGTACTGTAATAACGAATGCAGATAAACGCACATCATGAGCAACTGAACACCCGATAGTGACTTATTGTTAATTCAATATGGCCGCACCCTTCACTAACACTTGCACCTTGCACTCGCATCAGCTTTTCGGCAGTGCGTCCATAGATGTTAGTGGTCTAGTATAAAAGTCTGTGGATATTATATATTTATAATAATATATATATATATATATATAATATTATTATATATTTACAACATTATGATAATAATATGATATATATTTATATAGCTAATTTTGCATATTGTTTCGCGATTAACGCTGGAATGTTTTAATTTTAGTTCTGTTATTGTCAGCTTACCAGAAGTGGCTGCCGGAATCCGCGCACGCAGAAGTGGCACAGATATGGCCGCCTTTGTAATTAAGAATAAAACATTAGGATTGTAATTATACAGTTTTTTAGATAATTAAATTATTTTATATATGAAAAAAAATCGAAATGCATCAGTTTTAGCCCTCCAGCAAGGGGTCGATTGTGTATCTTGAAATAATGAGGTAAAAATTACAAAAGTGAGAAAATTCATTAGCGTATCTACGATTTTATTTATCAAAATCTAATAAAATCTGTTAACTTTTGTTATTTTTACCTCGTTTCAAGATACACAATCGACCTCCAGACGTACGCGGCGGTTTATTTTATCGACTTTAAAAGTTGGCGGGAAGTCGACTTTTCGTCATGACGGGAAGTCGACTTTTCATCATGACGGGAAGTCGACTTTAAGTCGGTGGTTTTTGCGACATTCGCCGACTTCAAGTCGACTTAAAGTCGACTTTCGTCCTTAAAATGTCGACTTTTCTGCCAAGTCAGTTTCGGTAGAAGTCGACTTCAAGTCGACTTAAAGTCGACTTTTTGCTCTTAGGGGCGTATCAAGAGATCGGTGTAAACTAGGCCATTGACTGTTTAGGTTAATCTAGAATGTTTAGGTTGGTATAACTAGTATCATGTGACAGTTAAGCCCCTTGCACAATGCCAGGCAACAGGCAATAGGAACGGAATAGAAATCAGAAATCATGTATAAATGCAGAATAAACAGTGACACAGGCAATAGACACAGAGTTTCCATCACGTTGGAAATTCTGTGCCTATTGCCTGTTGCCAACCAATCATAGTATTCGAATTTTTTAGGTTGTAATTAACGATTTTTTGGTTATTTCCTGTTCCTATTGCCTGTTGCCTGGCATTGTGCAAGGGGCTTTACTTCATTGCCCATACTTCGTATCTATCGGTGGTAGTGATCAAAGGCCTAGTTTACACCGATCTCTTGATACGCGTATCAAATAGTATATTTGAGCTAATTAGCCAATAATCAAACTAATTTACTAGTTATTTACTATTTAATACGCGTATCAAGTGATTGGTGTAAACTAGGCCAAAGTCCGTTGTCTCGAGACGCACGTGACATAAATGATTTTCGTGATACGTATAAGTAACCTTTTAACTGATTAAAAAAGTTTTAATATTGGTTTTGTAGTAGAATTATATACATGTACTGAAACTCAGGTACAACTTTCTAGCTTTCTTTTGTGATTTTATAACACTATAGATAATCATGTATCATTAATTTTTTTAATTACGTTTTACCGTTTTCTATATTAAGTGCATTCGGGGCACCATGAGTCACACATTAACTTATGCACGCCATCGAGGATATTGATAGATAAAGATTTACAGTCAACGGTACAGGAAAAAGAAGTAGCTGATGAGGTCCCAAGCCAGTTTAAAAGTCCCGCAGAAATTAGAGGCTATCCAAAGGCAATACATCAGAGTATGGAACTAGAAAACGTAGACAGCAGGGTAGCAGCAAAATTTTGACTGATTCTCCGGAGAAAAAAAGTTTAGTAGAAAAAAAGAAAAAACAAGAAGAAAAGGAAAATAAGACACGAAAGAAAAAACCAAAAAAGTAAAAAGACATCCTTACAGTTATTAATAAAGAGAGTTATTAATGAATTAGATAAAGAAAAGAGTATAAACGTTTATGTTTTTTGTTTGTAAAAGAGTATGAACATTTGTTTTGTTTGTAAAAAAATGAACATTTATGTCTTTTGTTTGTAAAATGTTATTTTTGAACAAAGAAAACATGTCAGAAATAAATTTTTCTTCCAGAAAATAATATTTCAATAGTGGGTAGTTCGGATATCTTGTCTGTCCTGTAAAATCCTAAACAGTGTGATAAAAAATGTATAAAATAAAATATATTTTTAACTTTTGTAACATTTCGTTACTTCTTGAATGAATAAATCTAGTTTTCGTGTGTGACCCATAGTGCCCCAGTGACAGACTCATGGTGCCCCGGGTATGGGGCACCTTGGGTCATTTCTCAAAAAATGTGTTTTAATTTTTTTCTCAAAAACTAATCAATATTTATCAAATATGCTAAATAAACTTTAAAATATACATTGTGCTTTAACTATTAAAAAAAATGAGACAAAAAATCTTATATTTAAGGGTACTTTTCAGAGTTTGAATTTTTGTGACTCATGGTGCCCCGGTCTCCCCTAGATGGCTTAATGTCTGTTTAATAGCATGCAACTTTTGTTTGAAATAATTTTTCATAAAACAAACAGTTTACAGTAATTTGGAGCGATCAAGTTAAATGATTTACCCTATAAATAATATTGTATATATGTATGATTATTAAATTTTTATATTATTATATATATGACTAACTTTTCCTCATTTCATAAAACTTTACTTTTTAAATAAAAAAGGCAATATCAAAATTATCCTTTCAATTATTTTTTAATTCTTTTTATTATTTTTTCTGCATATATATATATATATATAATCTCTATTATATAATCTCTATATAAAATAGAATGTATGTATGTCTGTTCTTTATACACTCTTAAACTATTCGACTGAATTTTTATCAAAAGTATATAAAATAGGAGTAGAATTTTCCGGGGAGTGCTATAGAGTGTATAGTTTTTCGTTACCGATATTTTTGGGAACCGGTATTCGAAATTTTTCCAATTTTTCGGGAAATAATTGACCGAATTTTAAAGAATTGTATATAAAACAGGGGTAGAATTTCCTGGGGAGTGCCATAAAGTGTATAATTTTTCGTTACCGATCTTTTTGGAAATCGGTTACAAAATTTTTCCAATTTTTAAGCAAATAATTGAGTGAATTTCAAAGAATTGTATACGACGGAATTGAACTTCAGTCGATAAAAAAGTGATATTTTTCAATTTATATAGCATTTTTGTGGATTGGTGTGTATGTATGTTTGTTTAACTACTTATTCGTTAGTGGACCAAATTTTAAAGTGGTATATATAAAATAGGGGTAGAACTTTCCGGGGAGTGCCATCATGTGTATAGTTTTTTGTTACCGATTTTCTGGAAACCGATTTTTCTAATTTTTCTAATTTTTCGGGAAATAATTGACCGAATCTTAAAGAATTATATATGAAACAAGGGTAGAATTTTCCGGGGAATGCTTTTACATTAATCTACCGATTTATCGATTTAGTTAAAACCGATTCATTAATTTTTCGAGGATGGGTTTAATTGCCACGATGTGTATTATTTTTTGATAACAATTTATTTTTTTATGTAGGATAAGTTGCTGGTTTCACATATTATATGTCAACAGTTACTTCAATTCGTGTCTGTCGTGAGCGATTATATGTCAATTTGAAAATCAGTCAACAGGAGTAGAACGTTATAAATATATACAAGAACGAAATGGACAGAATGGATGAAATGGAAGAAGTTAGAAATAGTAATTAAAAACATTACTTAATTATTAGATTTATAAATAAATTTTTTGATTTAATTTATGATTAGTATTATAATTACAAAATTTTAGTGTTAGAAGACGGGTTTGATGAATGATTAATAAATGCGGTATTAGAATTTGAAAGAATGCAAGAGGAAAATGAAGGGCGTAACTGTGATGTCGTGGAGTTATTAAAAATAGTAAAAAGGATGATAAACAAGAAAATTGTAATGTGGTTGTGGAGGCTAATAATAAATTAAAGCGTAGAAAGGATGAAAATCATGACGAGAATAAAAAGAAGAATAAGATGAATAAATTGTAAAAAAGAAAAAATGTAAAGAAAATTGTAAAGTTAAATGTCTATTATTAATAATTTTTATTTTATAATAATTGTACAATTATTTAATATAATTATATTGAATAAAAAATATATTGTGCAATTTTAAATAGGGGAGACCGGGGTCTAACCGTCGCCGGGGTTGAACCGTCAAATCAAATATCTCGGAACCTGTATATTGTGCGAACTCGCTATTAACATTGTAAACGCTGCTTATGGTACCCATGTGACCAACGGAGTTTCGGCAGGTTACCTGCCGTATTATGATTTTTACGAGGGCAAACGTGTTTTCGGAAGGTGAAAGTTACATTTTCTGCGCGTGGAAATTTTGTAATATCTGCAATAATATTTGCTCTCCAAATCTCGAGGTACGTGATTATAAAGAGTAATGCATGCTGAACACGAATCCAGTGTAGTTTTTTCATTATCGTTGATGTCTAATATTTCGTGGGCGATCAAACCTGAAACTTGTGTTTGGGGTTAATCCGTCAGTAAGCAATCCGGGTGCATTTCCAATGCATTTCCGGGCATTTCCAGGCTCACTGCATATGGAATATGGATGAGACGGGAATTACAACCGTTCAGACACCGAATAGAGTCATCGGACGTCGAGGAGTGAAACAAGTCGGGCGAGTGACTTCTGCGGAAAGAGGAACCCTCGTAACTATTTTTTAATAATGTTTCGCATAAAAATTTTAAATAAATTTTTATATTTTTCTCTTAAAAAACAATTATTAAGATGTATCATATCATTTTTCAGGATTAGATGTACGTATATGTATTGAAAATGCAGTGTGACGGTTAAACCCCGGCATTTTTGAGATTTCAATTTTTCCACCGTTGTCGTTTTTGCTCTATACCGGTTAAACAAAGCGACGTAGATAAAAATTTCCTATATAAATTTTGTAGCTAAAGGTTCACTCTTTACAGTGGTATACCACATTTAACTAAAATTATTTATTTTCTTGTTAAAAATCGGCACCGAAAAAAAACTGACGGTTAGGCCCCGGTCTCCCCTATTATAATTTAATTAATAATAAATAAATATAATAAAATTTGAATAAAAATGAATATAAAGGATTCTTTGCAATTGCCTGATAACTGATAAAGGAATTTTTTTTATTAAGGATATTGAAACACAAATGAAGTCGTTTGAAGAAAAACGACTCCCAGGCGAAGCCCGGGTAACCAGCTAGTATATATATATGTATCACTAGGGTAGATAAGAAAAAGAAAACATATATGAACATATTTTATATATAATAAATATGTATATTTTTATATAAAAGAACTTTTTACTTGGTAACAAGCTCGAATGCTAGATCAATCAATTAATTAGATTAATTAAATGCAAAAAAGGAACAATTCTTTGGACCTCATCGCTAAAAATTATATTTAAGGTAGTAGGTACGTTCGTAAACTCATTTTCTTAGGAATCTTGTAAAATTTGGACAGCATATTAATCTAAACACGCTCTACACACATGTGCAATTAGAAAAAGATTGACTGTACCGAAATTGAAATGAAAGTCAAAATTAGCACTTTTTGCTTTCTCATAGAGGAAGCTTTGTTTTCGTAAACCTCGCATATGGACCTTTGATCGCGTATAAAGCTAAGTCTACTCAACCAAATGTTAAAGAATTATATATAAAATAGAGGTAGAAAAGGCTGAGGAAAAAAATGTTTTTTAGTTTTTGATGCCAATGTGTTCGGAATGTCTTAAAACGTCGAAAAATCGCATTAAAAAAAATGTCCGGAAGTCTGTGTGTGTATGTGTACGGATCTGTACACGCATCTACTTCTACAATTTTTTAAATACCGGGCTGAAATTTTGCACACAAATAGAGTATCATAGAAAGTATGTTCTCCTCTAATTTTCTTAAAATCCGTCAAACGGTATGGATTTTAGGGGGGTTTTCATTTTTCAGAAAAATGTGTTTTATGCTGTAACTTTCTTAATATTTGAGATATCGGTCTATTTTTAATTCTATTATATTCTTCAGTCTTTTCTACCCCTATTTCATATTAAGTTTTTAAGATTTGGTTGATTAGACCCAGCTTTATAAGGCTCTTATATTTGTACGGATTCCCCAAAATTTCAAACGTCTGTATTTCAAGAACTAATCAACCAAATCTTAAAGAACAATATAATAGAATTATTAAAAAATTGTTAATATAATAAAAAAGTGTGCAAACTTGCACACTTTTGAAACTTGCACATTTTGCTTCCTATGTACGGATTCTTCGTAATTTCAAACGGTTATAGCTCAAGAACTAATCAACCAAATCTTAAAGAGTTATATATGAAATAGGGGTAGAAAAGACTGAAGAATATAATAGAATTAAAAAAATTGCCAATATTATAAAACTTTAACCCTTAAAGACTGTATCTCAAGTTTCAACCACTTGACTTTTTAAAAATCGATGTTTTTGAACAATTTAGTATTAATTATTGGCAACTTTTTTTAATTCTGTTATATTCTTCAGTTTTTTCTACCCCTATTTCATATATAATTTTTTAAAATTTGATTGATTAGACCAAACTTTATAAGGCTTCTAAAATCAAAAACAATGTATAAATTTTTATCAAAATGAGAGTAAATAAAAGGATTGTACTACCTGACTTGAGTGCCAAAATGCAACGCGATACAGAATTAGAAAAAAATATCCGCAAATAATAGAGATTATTTTATTAAAAATATTAATTATTTAATTGATTTTTGTAATAGTGTAACAGATATTAGTTGTAATAAAGTTTATCAGAATAAAAAAAGTGTACAAGTAGAAACTTGCACATTGCTTCCTCATAGTTTTTAAGTGTGCAAGTAGAAACTTGAACATTGCTTCCTCATAGTTTTTAAGTGTGCAAATTATAAATTTGAACATTATTTCCTCACAATTTTTAAGTATGCAAATTATAAATTTGCACGTTGCTTAAGCAACATTTTATTTCGCTCATAAAGCTTCCTCTATGAGGAAGCAATGTGCAAGTTTCTACTTGCACACTTTTACATATATCATATGATGAAAACGGCTTCCAATATCACGTTTCTGATTGTAGAGATCAAACTACGATTTTAATGAAAAACAAGAAGATGATAAAAGAGACTTGCAAGAATATTCTTACAAAAATATAAGACCTTTGACCGTCTTTAGAGTCCCTCTAATCAGAGTCTGGCCATACAGTAGCAACTTTTGATTGGTTCGCCATTTCTTGGTAAAAGCAAGAGAAACAGAAAGAGAAAGAGATATAAGAGAGAAAAAGAAAGCGATAAATGTATAGTGAATGTATATCGCTTTCTCTTTCTCTCTTATATTCTTCTCTCTCGCAGAATTTTGCCAGAATTGCAAGTTGGCCAGACTCTGATTAGAGGGACTCTAACCATCTTGTTTCGAAGCAATCGATACACAATTTCTGATAGCGGTGGACACATATGACAACTAACCTTTGAAGATCTAATAGCACATTAGTATCTATATATCTGTACATATATGAGATTCTACACACACATGCATAACGCGGACGATCTCAGCCAAATACTATATGTCATTTGTCTATTATTAACTTTTTGACAATATTATCACGGACGAACTACCTTAACAAAATTTTACAATATCTTCGTAATCGTGATTTTAGATTATAATTGTATTAATTAAATGTGAAATTATATATTGAAATATAAATAAGAGTATGGCATTGTCGTCTATTTTCTTTTCTCAAATTTAACCCTTAAAGTGTATACGTTTTTTCAGTACCTTCTAAGTGCATACGTATAGATCTGTCACATTCAACGCTATTTTTCCCTACCTTAAAGTATTTTTAAAAAATTTAAAAAAATTCATGAAATATCTGTCTACATTGTAGTTGATGATTTTATAGTCATTTTGATAAACATCGTTTATTTAATATCTTCTAACAGGCTTGCAAGTTTTACAGTTACGAGCAGATATCACTATGGCTCGGACGCCGTAGACCCACGTATATACGTTAAGGGTTAATTTGCTATAATTTTTTTAAAATTATTAATTACTTGGATATTATACTTTTCTATACCATTTTTATTGAGAAAAATCGAACACATGGCAGTCAAAGAGTTTATAGTAAAAAGAACATCTGACGCATTGGGATTACCCTTGTTGGGATATTATCTGATAGGGAAATTAAACAAGGCCGATTTGTAATATAATTTAAGCTTTGCGAAAATTTTGTGCCCCGCTCCTTTTTGTTCTCGCGCACTTTCTTATAATTCCGTATGATGGGATGGGAATCTCTTCAGCACCGCGTAATAAAGATTATAGAAGGCGTAGAAGCTAACAAGTAGAATCCCCATAAGAGCCAATCCGAACATCCAGGACAGGAGATTGTCATCTATCATGTTAGAAGTTTCTTTCCTTTTTCGGGCACTGATCTCTCCCAGCGTTGTGCCTCTTCGCTCTTTCATAAGTTTTTTCATATTGGCAAGCTTCTCCCGTAACTCATCTACAGATTCGGCGATTTCCTCGATTGATTCTCCAGCAGGTAGATCTGCAATTTATGTGAGTACGATAGTATTGCGTAACAATGAAACATTTTTGCTTAATGAAATACATATAAAATATAATAATCATTAATTAAAACCTTTTAATTCAAAATTTAGTTAAATAATTTTCAAGGAAGATATATACATATATATACCTATAGACGAGTGATTTATTTTAAATTTTTATTTTTAATATTTCAAAAACAATGCATGTATAGTGAAAAAATGTTAAACTAAAGTTGCCTGTAAATATTCTTATTATGCTATTTATTACAAATATTATGATCATTGAAAAGAGAATGCTTTACAAACTATTTCACGTTTTACGTCAAAATATATTATGATAAAATGAAATATATAAAGATAAGGACGGAGGATAAGATAAGGAAGGAATGATCCGAAGGACATTCATAAGACGCCCTTTAAGGATATTGACGATATCCATAGGCCATTCGTTTTACATCCTTCAGACATTCTATGGACGTCCACGGTATATCTGTTTATGAAATTGGTGGATATGCTTTAATCCCTAAACGTGTCCACGGGATATCCGATGGACGTCCTATGGACGTGATAAAAGGGAACATCCCGAATTGTAATTTATATTAAAAGGATGAAAACAGAATAAAATATATAAATATTTTAAAAATAATAGTATATTTATTTTAAAAATTATATAAAATATATACATATCTACATATGTATGTATATGTATGTATCCACATACACACACACACACACACACACACACACACACATTGTTTATGTATTGAACACGTATTGCAAATTAATTAAACAGCAATTCATTTAAAATAGTTCGTACAAAAACTAATGTGGAAACTTCAATAGGGTTTACTCCCCGATATAGGAAAATTGTGCAAATATTGTACAATAATTGCATCATTCAATTAAGAGGAATTTCACAATTATTGTGCTAAGATGATTTCTCATAGCTCAGCGTTTTTGCCGGCATAAAATTTCTGAATAATATTTGCACAAAAATTAAGAAATTCAATTTTAGATTCAAATTTTGCACAATTATTTCGACATTTAGAAGCAAAATCACTCCAGCACACTTCAGCAAACATTGATATATATAACAGTTACATATATACCATCGTTCATTAAATTTTACGTACGAGAAAGTATGCCATCTATCGGTGACCCAGCAAGCACAGAATATGCTACGAATGACACATGATAAGACTTAAATATATTTCTCAATTATTTCGCAATTTCTTTCCAAATTTAATTTTGCAAATATTCCGCTAAGATAGTTCCTCATATCGCTGTTGTCTTGCTGAAATACTATTTAGAAATAAATTATGCAAATATTTATTAATATTTGCACAAAGGTCTAAATTTCTATTAGTGTTGCTGCAAATATTGAGACATAATTGCAGCATTTCCAATTTTATCCCGATTTCGTCACATAATGTTATGAATCTTTTCTTATCGGAGCTCAAATTTTGTAAAAAAATTCCCGGATTTTCTAAAAATTTTACTCAAAATTCCAGGTAAGATTAGAGAATCTCTTAAAGCTCGTATCAGACTACGGATTGGGATTAAGATTGAATTGAAATTTGACCAATCAAAGCAAAGTTCACTAAACTTGATATCAGTTTTCTTTATTCTGATTGATTAAATTTCCTAATCTCAATCTCAATCCGTAGTTTAATATGGACGTAGTTTTGTACGTATTTTGACAACTTAAAACGTATTATGTTCGTTAATAAACCGAATTTAAGCTCAAAAGTTGTAATGCCCATAACTCGATAGGAGATCATTTGCGGATCTATGTTGATAGGAACTTTTTTCATTATTTTAATTTAATTTTAATGTGTAAGGGAGACCGGGGCAAACTTGACACTAGGTTTTTTGCCAATTTAAATCTATTGTAGAAACTTGCCTTTCCTACTGTAAATGCGTCTTTATACAGGGTGTTCTAAAAAAGGGGGGCCAAAATTTAGGGAGATATTCCTCACACCTAAAGGATGAAAAAATGTTATATGAACATGGGTGCGGAAACGCTTTATTCAGGAGTTGTGTTGAAAATACTGTTGACTTACACAATTACTTACACAAGAAACAATTTAAGATTAATCATTGTGGACGACAATCGTTTAATCAGTAGGTTTATTTACATTTGTTTTTAAAGTGACCTTGAGTACGGTTACAACAAATGTTGAAAATGTCCACCATTCGCCTGTCAACACAACTCCTGAATAAAGCGTTTCCGCACCCATGTTCATATAACATTTTTTCATCCTTTAGGTGTGAGGAATATCTCCCTAAATTTTGGCCCCCCTTTTTTAGAACACCCTGTATATGTGCCAGTATTATCAACGGAATTTGGTGACATTCTGAGTTATGGTGTAATTTTTAGCGCGACATAAACGTTTTTGAAAAGTAATTTTTCTGATCTCTCGAAAATTTCTACTCTTTCATCGAGCTTTACTCTTGCAAACCTATATGTAAGTGATTTTGATGTGAAATTTGATGCTCTATTGGGATCTGGAAATTGCCGAAGAACAGTGTGGTTTCATTCCGGGGAAGGGCACGAGGGAGCAAATTCTGAATGTTCGCCAAATAGTAGAAAAGGCCAGGGAATTCAACGTCAGGGTCTTTATATGCTTTGTCGACTACACCAAGGCGTTTGACTCAGTGAAATGGACACCCCTCTGGACCATTCTGATGGAAATGGGAGTACCGCGGCACCTGGTGGCACTTGTGCGGAGCCTCTATGAGAACAACACAGCGGCTGTTCGGGTCAACCGAACGACATCCAGCAACTTCCAAACAAAGGCGGGCACAAGGCAGGGCTGTATTCTATCACCCATACTCTTCAACATTTACACAGAGTACATAATGCGGCAGGTGCTTGAGGATTGGAAAGGAGGAGTTTCCGTCGGGGGGAGGAGAGTCAGCAACCTGAGGTATGCCGACGACACGACGATTCTGGCTACGACCGCGCAAGAGATGGAAGCTATCATGGAAAGACTCGCGTTGATCAGCAGGGAGTATGGCCTAGAAATTAACCGAGATAAGACGAAGATCATGATCATCGACAGACAGATGAATAACCAGCCCAATGTGAAGGAAGTGGCTGGATTTGAAGTCGTTGAGAAAATGGTCTATTTGGGCTCCATGATAACTAACAAAGGAGGATGCTCAGAGGAGATCAGGAGGAGAACGGCCATGGCCAGGGCAGCCACCATAAAACTGAGTAAAATATGGAAAGATAGAACCATCACAAAGAATACCAAACTGCAACTAGTGCACTCCCTCATCTTTCCCATCGCAACCTATGCAGCCGAGACATGGACCATCAAGCAGGCGGACAGGAGGAGGATAGAGGGGTTTGAGATGTGGGTGTTCCGGTGTATCCTCCGGATCCCTTGGACTGTACACCGGACCAATATATCGGTGCTAGAAGAACTGGGCATCAGAACAAGACTTCTCAAGCGAATTAATCAGGCTTACCTCCGCTACTTTGGACACATCGCCAGACGAGGAGACACAATGGAGAAGCTTGTGGTGGAGGGAAAAGTTAATGGAACGAGACCAAGAGGAAGATCACCAAACAGATGGATAGACCAGCTGCGGCCCCTGGTGGGGAGTTCTATTCACGGGGCGACTCACTTGGCGCTGGATCGGGGGGCTTGGAGAGACAAGTTAAAAGTGTGATCACTGTAGCGTCACCATGAAGCGCCACCACGCCCTGTCAAGGGCAAAAAGGGTTGAGGAGGAGGAGGATTGGGATCTGAGATGGAGGCGGGACTTAACCAATATGGCGTCCATGGGCTCACAGTTTCGCACGTCAAGCCTATACAATGCCACGAGATCTGTATACCCCTCAGTGGGTTCACTTTCGACCACCAGATGTCATGGCGACGAATGTCAGATCCCAATACGAATCCGATAATAGTTTTTGCATATTTCCAAAATTTTTATGTTTTTGGAGTGACAAAAGTAAAAAACGAGGTTTGGGGCAAAGTCGACACCACGCCGTTTCATCGGCTCCCAATAACAAACAATGCTTGTCATACAGCCATATGGCTCATGACAAATGTGTGCGCACGTCCGATTGCGAATTTACTTGCATAAATTGTTTTTCAGACATGAGTTTAGATGAAAATAATTGAAAGTTCAACAATTTTTGTTCTCATTATTTCCAATGATTATTTTACTTAATTCCGAATTTTTGTACTTTCTAAATACACGATAAACAATGTATTTTCAGTTTCAGACAATAAAAAATAAGTTCCAGATCAAATTGTGTCGATCAGGCAAAGTGTCGAGCTTGCCCCGGCATTTTTCAATTTGAAAATTTGTCTTCGCGTCACTTTTTCTTTCCTGCAGGGGGCAAAACTAAGCGACGTACAGTAAAACTTCCTTAAGCAATTTTGTACCTGAAGGAACACTCTTTAAATGTGTACCATTGAATTTGCTTGAAAATTTTAATTAATTGTTAAAAATTGCCTTTGAAAAAATGCCCCGGTCTCCCTTACTATTTATCCTTAAAGTAGCGGACAACCTTTTTGTTACACCCTGTATATACATATAAACAGGTGACTTCTTGAATAACGCGGTACTTGAATTGCATGGAGTCTTGAATAGTAGGGGAGACCGGGGCTAAAAGGTCAACGGGGTTGAAGCGTCAAATGAAATATCTCGGAACCTGTATATTGTGCGAACTCGCTATTAACATTGTAAACGCTGCTTATGGTACCCATGTGACCAACGGAGTTTCGGCAGGTTACCTGCCGTGTTATGATTTTTACGAGGGCAAACGTGTTTTCGGAAGGTGAAAGTTACATTTTCTGCGCGTGGAAATTTTGTAATATCTGCAATAATATTTGCTCTCCAAATCTCGAGGTACGTGATTATAAAGAGTAATGCATGCTGAACACGAAACCAGTGTAGTTTTTTCATTATCGTTGATGTCTAATATTTCGTGGGCGATCAAACCTGAAACATGTGTTTGGGGCTAATCAGTCAGTAAGCACCCGGGGCTGGTCAGTCACTGTGGCGCGCCGGGCGCACGACTTCAGCTCACGGCGATTTCAGGTTAGGTTTCCCTCGAGCGTGATTCTGTCTTCCCTTGCACGTGCGTCAGTTTGTATAGGAGGGAAATGGTACGCACGTATCGTCGCAAAACGGGTGTTTTGGCCGACCGAAAAGATGGCGGACCGTTGTTTTCGAGATCGCTCGCGCTCACGGCACGTCGGCGAGGCACGGCACGGCTCTGAGATCCCGCGATTTCCGCGCGAGAGTTGACATGCCGCGCGCGCGGTAGATCGTCGTTGTTGGTCGTTGTGTCAGTGACAGTCGCGCGTGCGACCGCATCGTCCAGGGTTCGCCGCATCGTCTCGGCGTCATTGTCGCCGCCGTTGTAGTGGTGGTGGTGTCGGTGGTGGTCATCGTCGTCGTCGTCGTCGTCGTGGTGGTGGTCGTGGCCGTCGTCGTCGTCGTCGTCGGCGCGTCGAGGAATCGGCGCGAGGACGCCGTCGAGTCGGTAAAATGGTCGCGCTCCACCGCGAGCTTTTCTAACACCCCTGTCGCTATTTATCGCTCCCCCGCGAGAAACGCGGTTTGGTTAGGTTGCTCGAGGGTCCGCGCTGATCCTATGGCACCGGAACGCCGTCACGCGTGTTCCCCGTGGTTGCCCGCGTTGACAATATGACGTGCCGTTGGGGAGTTTACGATTTGGTTAACCTCTGTATTCACGTGTCTAAATTGTTTTATGGAATAGGTAACACAATTATTTTTTAATAATGTTTCGCATAAAAATTTTAAATAAATTTTTATATTTTTCTCTTAAAAAACAATTATTAAAATGTATCCTATTATTTTTCCGGATTAGATGTACGTATATGTATTGAAAATGCAGTGTGACTGATTAGCCCCGGGGGGGTGACGCTTAAACCCCGGTATTTTTGAGATTTCAATTTTTCCACCGTTGTCGTTTTTGCTCTATACCGGTTAAACAAAGCGACGTAGATAAAAATTTCCTATATAAATTTTGTAGCTAAAGGTTCACTCTTTACAGTAGTATACCACATTTAACTAAAATTATTTATTTTCTTGTTAAAAATCGGCACCGAAAAAAAACTGACCTTTTAGCCCCGGTCTCCCCTATGGTAACAAATTGTGATTATCCTTCTTTTTAAAAGTATTTTTTAAAATAATTCCTTGGAACCAAATGCTCAATTTTATGTGGATCTGGATTCTTAAATTGCACGGTTTTTAATAGCACGGAATGTGATCTCCAAAATTGTATAAAACATACGCTACCATTCAAAAGTTTGGAAGCACTACTTTTTAAAGAAAAACAAAACAGTGGTGCTAATATTTCCAAAGAAAAATGTCATGAAAAACTTTACTGTCTGTTAAGTTTAACTATTCAACAAAGTGTTATTTGTTTCTAATCATTTTCCAAGGAAGTATTTCATTTAAGGAGGTTGGTTGCTCAAATCAATATGATAAGAATTAGTTCAAAGGACCCCGCACTAATCATATAGGAAAATGGGATCTCGGTAAAATCGTCTAAATTTTTAATATGTTGTAGCTTATGACCTCCTGAACAAAAAATGTAATGGGCTCAAGGCCAACCTATGGACAGTTTTTGAGCTACAGCCAGTCAAACACGTAAAATTCGGGTCTGCGAGTATTGTATCCCTGTTCCTGGCATAACCCAGGACGACCCAGATAACCCAGAACGACATGGACGTCACGCATGCACACGCATGCACACGCATACACACATCCATACACACATACACCCCCACGTACGCACGCATGCACGCGCGCGCGCGCGCGTGTGTGTGTGTGTGTGTGTATGTGTGTGTGTATGCGTGTGTGTGCGTGTGTATGAAAAATTCCAAATTTGTGTTGCATACACGCAGAAAATTTTTCTCGAAAATACAAGTATACACGAACAAAGTAAATACCATATTAATCTTGCACGGCTAGGATATAGTCATAATATGCAAAATATTTCAAGAAAGTATAGGAAATTTAGAGAGCAAAGAATAAAACTATACGCAGAAGTAAATAATTCCATCAAGTATGGGACTTTCGAGAGCGCGTTTTCAGAAAATCCGTTTGTTAATTTAAAGACGGATGATTCAATTATAACTTGTCCGATTATATCTTATCCGATTGTAATATATTTTATCCCGAATATGGCTGATGGACAAAAAACGTGACGTCTGTTGCAGTCATGGCAAAAACATAAGTTGCCGTTATAGGCTGTGGCGGTCAGCTGTCCGCCACGAGCGAACTTGAGAACGCTGTAGAAACCCTGCCGAGCTGCCCTAGATATAGGGGTCGATGTTGAATCTTAATCACGCGAGAGTATACCGGCGATGCGCCGCGTAGCGGGCGCGAGCCGAACCCTCTCGCCGCGCGAGCCCGCGTTGCCGCTCGCGCCGCGCGCCTTCCGTCGTCCACGATCGTGTGCAATCCGCGGTTACTATCGCATTTCTATGAAGAACATAGACTATTGCCAGATACGCAACGAATATTTTTATACAGCTCACAGTAGGTACCACCCTAGATTATATTTTTTCTTATACTGTCTTAAGAAACAACGCGCAATTCAAGCTACAACGTCGAATATACACATATTAGTATGGGACTTTTTTTGCTTTTCTCATATTTCCTTGTTAGTATGGCAAATTTATTTACCTTTAGGTTACAAGATGTATCTGATCAAACTATTACTTTTCTATTGTCATATATTAATTTCCGGTTGAATACGCGTATATCTTACCGGTGCGATGCAAATCTAGTAAATTTTATTATGAGTATTCTACATTATTCGAGAAAAATTTTCTGCGTGTACCATAAATAACAACTAATCCTTTAGAGACCAGCTCCTATCATAAAATAAAATAAAATTCCATTTTGTATGTGTTTATTTGTTAAATAAATGAAATATTATTATTATTATTTTGTTGTCGCAAAATTTAATAGTCCTTATTTGTTCATTTGTTCTCTGACTGATATATGTATATAACAATATATCTAACATATATGTAATTTATTATATATATAATATATTAATTTATTATTTGGAGAGGGGTGGCAGGAAGTGGTGGGGAGGTTACTGGGAAAAAGGGGAGAGGGAGAGGAATGGATGAAAGCGATAGAGGAGAGACAAGAGGGAGGGAGGAGAATGGAAGTGGTGGATGAGAGAACGGTATATGAGTGAAATGTATGAGAGAACGGTATGAATGGAAGGATGTAAAGGAAACGGAAGTCCAACTTTAGAGATAAGATAGATATAAGAGTATAAGCGTATAGAAGCGTTAAGCGTTAAGCGTATAAGCGAACGAGCGAACGAGCGAGAGAGCAAGAGAGCGAGGCCAGGTCGGGATAGGAAGCACGAGTAATGTACAGGGTTGGGTACGTCCCTGCAAAACGCCAATTGTACAGGGTTGGGTACGTCCCTTTAAAACGCCCTTTAAGACCCCTTGGGGGTAAATAAAGTACTTATTCTATTCTCTATATTAATTTATTATTTTGTTCTATATGTAGGGGAGACCGGGGCTAGACCGTTAGTTTTTTCGGTGCCGATTTTTAACAACAAAATAAATAATTGTAGTTAAATGTGGTATACCACTGTAAAGAGTGAACCTTTAGCTACAAAATTTATACAGGAAATTTTTATCTACGTCGCTTTGTTTAACCGGTATAGAGCAAAAACGACAACGGTGCAAAAATTGAAATCTCAAAAATGCCGGGGTTGAACCGCCACCCCCCCGGGATAAATCAGTTTCAGGTTTGATCGCCCATGAAATATTAGATATCTACACTGGATTCGTGTTCAGCATGCATTACTCTTTATAATCAGCATGCATTTATAATCACGTACCTCGAGATTTGGAGAGCAAATATTATTGCAGATATTACAAAATTTCCACGCGCAGAAAATTTCACTTTTCACCACGAAAACACGTTTGCCTCCGTAAAAATCATAACACGGCAGGTAACCTGCCGAAACTCCGTTGGTCACATGGGTACCATAAGCAGCGTTTACAATATTAATAGCGAGTTCGCACAATATACAGGTTCCGAGATATTTGATATGGCGGATTTACCCCGTTAGCGGTCTAGCCCCGGTCTCCCCTACTAATTAACTCATTTTAAAATAAAGAAACCGCTCCAAAACCGGTTTTTATGATCCGGTTCGATACCGGAGCATTTTTAAATTATAATAAAAAACGGTTTGTTCCGGATCGGAGCGATTTTATAATTTGAAATTTGCTCCGTTCTCTCGGAGCATACAAACTTCAACGGTTCGGTTCGGTTTACAACTTTTAGGTTTATCTGTTGATATCTCGGGTGTGACAACAAGAACGCTCTATCAACCATTATACCAATAATCGTGCCGATTTTGTGACAATTGGGATAGTGCGAGGACAATGTCTTAATTCTTGACAGAGAGAGATCTTACATAAGGAGAAGCATTTCGGAGATGTTTTATATTAAGCGCCAAAACAACGGCATTAATTTACAGGAGGACACGGCAGAGTTGAGTAACGATTATTTTCCTGTTATCGAGGGACTCTCTCTCATAATTGATTTTTCTTCTCTTATTGTTTATATTTAGTGTCGTTATGATGTTTCATGATATTTCAAAATCATTGTAAGCGCTTGTCCGTGTAAGGACACTGTATCGCCTTCCGCCAAATTATTGCGCTTGAGTGATGGTGCCTTGAATTTTATCTGTGTGACTGTCAGGTAACTTACTTTTATTTTTCAACGGTATGACTAAATAGATTTTTCTCTTTTGAATTGTTATTCCTTTGTATTAGGCAACAGTCACATTGATTAACGACATCCTTACTCGACATCCGCACAATCATGTTGTTATGAAAGTTAAAGCATATTTATATAATTGACTGCATTTTACGACTGCCACTACACTACTGAATGGCTTGTTCATCGTTTTTTCGTACTGAGGAAAGTCTGAACGAGTGACCGAAACGTTTGCTGCTATAGTTTTGTATTAATTTTTTATTTTAACCGTCGCCCGATTAACGTGCGTAGCTCTCACTTGCCTTATTTTTTGTATACTTAATTAGCTCACATAAAATTCTTCGTAGTATATGTTGTCCCACAATTACCATGATTTTCAGGGTAAATTTCTAGAGAAAATTCTGTGTATTTTCATCATTTCATATGTCTCGATAAAAGATTTTTTGAATTTCACACAGAAGTGCATACAAATTCAAAAAAGTTTGTATAATTTTTTCCATTTATACATCTTATAACTTTAGACTAACTCTTAGATCTTATAAATTTGACTAAAGTCAAATGACTTTAATATAGGGGAGACCGGGGCGAAGTCGTCACCGGGGTGGAGTCGTCATTGCAATTATCTCGAAATCTGTATGTTGTGTGAACTCGCCATTAATACTGTAAACGCGGCTTATGGTGCTCACGCGACCAACAGAGTTTAGTGAGGTTATGTGCCATGTTGTGATTCTTATCGAGGCCAAGTGTTTTCGGAGGTCGAAAGTAAAATTTTTTGCGCGTCGAAAATTTGTAATATCTTAAATATTATTGTGTTTCCGAAACTTAAAGTAAATGATTCTATAAAGAGTAATGCATACTGAACACGAATCCAGTAAAGTTTTTTTATTTTTATTGATTTCTAATATTTTATGAGCGACCAAACTTGAAACTTGTGTCCGGGGCGAAGTCGTCACCAAGCCATATCATGGAGGGTTCCGGCGAAAATCAAAGTCAAAGAAGCAGCAGTGGTCGGATTCCGGCGAGGACTTGAATAATATGTGCTGCGTGTGCTCAGAGATGATAGAATAGAGCTGACGAGAAACGTGCGAACGTAGGTCACATAAGTGTTTGCGCTTTTCTTGTAATTATTTTCCGCCATCGTGTTTTTAATTAATGTTTCCATTTTTTTATTAAAAAATAACTAATAAAATGTATCCTATTATTTTTCATGATCGGAATTATGAATTTTCATTTAAAATTCAGTCCGAGAATGAAGTGACGACTCCGCCCGGGCAATTTTGACATTTCAATTTTTGCACCTTTGTCGTTTTCACTCTATACCAGTCGAACAAAGCGACGTCCAAAAATGTCCGTATAAATTTTGTAGCCAAGGATTCACTCTTTACAACGGTATACCACATTTTACTAAAATTATTTGTTTTGTTAAAAATCGGCACCAAAAAAATAGTGGGAAAAAAACCGATGCCCTCCCTTATTTTTACATCCATATGCCACACACATTCCCCCGGCATGTTAAAAAATTCTCCAAACCTCTCTACTCATTAAACGTAAACATTATGACAAGTCTCCATTTTTGGTGCTGCCCTCTGCGCTGAGCTTGTCATGTCGCCGTCCCCATAAGTTCAGTTTAAATTCAAATTTTTTTCTGATATTATTATAAACATCTTATTCAGACTTTGTATTTCCAATTTCTACATCACAAGCTTAAAAATGTTAAGACTACATTTTCGGTTGCAAACGTTCAAAAATAGGGGCTATTTTGGAATTTTTTAAAAAGAAACTGTTGACTTGATTAATTTTTTGTGTGTATAGGCTTGTTTATTAACATTTTAATGTAAGATATGATCTTTTCTATTTATTGAAAGTTTCTTTTGCAAACATCCTTTTTGCAAGTTGTCTAAAAAAAATCTGTTTCTCCATGACCATCCTAACTAGTCTCTGGGTAATCTGAAACAAAAAAACTAAAGTGAGATATAATCTTTACATTGTGTGGCTATTGCGTGAACTAAAATGAAGCGAAAAAGAAGATTGGAAAGTAACAAAAGTGTGTGTGTGTTATTCCGAACAAAACATCGATTTTTTGACAAAAATTAGCCATAGGTATTTTTTGCAATAACAAAAAAAGTACAAACTGTAATAAAATAGTTCTAGTTTATACCAGAAATGGAGTTGTGTTCTATATTTCCTGAAAATTTGAAGTTAATCGGATTATCCGTTCCTGAGATATCGTGATCGCCAGGTAAAAAAATGTTACTTCGAGAAAAACGCGTTTTAAGTACAGTTAACTATAAAATTTCAAGTACTTACAGCTGTTTTGTGCTAGTCAGCTATTTCAGGGCCATAAATTAGACCTTCTTCTTCATAAAAGGCTTTTAATATTGTTGATTCTTCCTTCTTTCCTTTCGTGTGATTCGAGCCTCTTTAGTACTTAGGCGGACACTGTTTTAAATCGCTGGCTGTTGCGATAATCAGCAAATAATTTGGCTTGCAGACAAATAGTTACACTTTTTGTTGTTTTGAGAATTGCATTGAATTTTTCATTAAAAATGTCGGCGGCTAGATACGCAGAAATTTTAATTGTTTTGTAACCACAATAAAGATGCTTAGGCGCGATGCGCCAAATTGAGAATTGAAACACTTGTTGTATTTTGCACTTACACAATACAGAGGATATTGAAATACTGTCCTCTTCATATCTGAAGACCTGTCCCAACTCAATTCCGAAGGAATGCGTTACGCGTCCCGTTTTCTACCTGCGCATCTTCGTGCGCATCTGTTAGGTCTCTAATCTCGGAAATTTTTCGAATTTTGACATAATATTTTAAGGATATATTTTAAAGACCTCTATCTTTCAAAATATGTATAAAATTGATTTTTTGATCCAACAACCGAAAATGTAGCCTTAATTAGAATGAAACAAAATCAAGCGGTTTCACGGACCGAAGTGTTAATATATAAACTACTAATATCGTAATATCGTAATCTACTATTATCGTAATATCCAAAAGTTACACAACTTTGACACAATAGGCCCTATATTAATCATAGTTAAATATCTTTTTAGTCATATATACTCACAGCAAATTCTTTTTAAGAGATGAATTAGTAAGAACATGGCATATATTTTGCTTAATAATTGATTGCGCTAAACAAACTTCTCCAATATAAGTCATATGTATATATGTATATCGTAGTTAGAATATGTCAAAATAAATTAAAATAGCTTTTTTGCAACTTTAATAGTTTGATAAAGGAAATCGTATGCAGCATTTAAAAGATTATGGGAACCATTACCCTTATTTAAAAAAAAATCATTTTTTGTTAAATTAACAGTGTAATAGGCATCTTACACGATAATATTAATTTAAAAAAGTAACTTTCGAAAATTCTTAGTTAACACTTTATTTTTATATCAATAATTCTTTCTAATATTAATTTATTCTAAAACTGAAGAAATTGAAGTGACTCATTTTTCAGATAAAATACTTAATTAAAAAAATTTGTCAGCTAAAGTGCAATCTTATAAGAGAAATTTTTATTGTGGTACTTAATAATTTTGTAGTATTTAATAATTTAATCTCCAATTAACATCTAATACACCTCTCTGATTTGTTATAATGTGTATCGTCAATATACTTCCGATTACTGGTGTAGTTTTATGCGGAGGATATTTGAAGATGTTAATGGTCGTGTCTCGAACGGTTAATGTGCATTATCCTTTCTTAACTGACTTTCTAAATGTTTAAGCAGTCGGCATAAAAATCGAGAAATATCCTAAACTCACCGACGCCGACAGCACCTGGCACGCAGGTGTGTGTTTTGGTTTTCATGATGTTGCTAGATGACACGTAGTTTGACGATTCCGTCTTTTGGTCCAGAGCGTAACACGCGTATTGATCATTCAGCATCCCGCGGCATAGCGCAGTCTCTGTGCACCATATTGCTAGGATTATCTAGTGGCACGTCATTGGACAACCACATTTCCCGCGATATCTAATTTCAGTCCGATATATACTAGCAAAATCGTGAAAAATCGGACAAGTTGTAGCTTGTCGGAAATAAGATATATTCATATTGCATAATAATATAATGTAGAAGATATATTTAATAACGAACAGATATAACAAACCAATGTTGCTTGTTTTCTATTTAGTAACGCAAATCAACCTCTGTAATATTATTTTTTGTTTCCTATTTAACTCCTTTTATGTCCTTATAGCACTTACATATGTGTAACATATATTTTGAAAATTTTTAACTTTGCTTGAAAAAATATATTAAAATGTATGTTTTATTTGAAAAATTCAGTGTTAAACTGCAAGAAAAAAATTAATCTAAAAATTATTTAAAAAGTTAATTTACCCTTTTTGAAATCGACGAAAATTGTTAAAAATGCGAAAAAACAAAAAAATGTGAAAAATGAATTAAAAGTTTTTTAAGAATTTTTACACTTTGTAGTAAATAAATCCTTCCTCTTGTATCAATTACAAAATATTGTCAGTTTTAATTAATACCTACAATTAATTAATTGTTATTAATTAGATCTATTGATTAATTAATTAATACAATTCGTGAAGACGTAATTATCAAGAACTATTATTCTTATTATTGACTCTCATATTTCAGAATTTAGAGTTAATAGACATTTTCACTTTTGAATTTATCAGATTTAGATAATTGTATCTCGTATTTTATACAATAACTGTGTTTGATATATGTATATAAATGTTTAATATATGTAAAAAATTAAACACATGTAAAATTAAAGATACAAACAGGTTTCGTAAAAATGTTTCTTATCTAGAAATTTCTTGATATAAAATAATAAAAAAACATAAGTATAATTTTTTATTTAAAAAAATTTAATAGCAGAAAATTTTTACTTATGTCTTGTTAGATTTAAACAGCATTTCAGATTTTTCAATGTAATAATATTCAAAATATAGTGAGTTAATCAATGAAAAAAGAATTTTCTTACACTTTGTAGTCATTTGAAAAACAATTGCTTCTTTTATGGCTTTTGCAAACAGGACACGGAAATGCTTGCCACATGACAAGAAGCGATGCGGTAGCAAATTAACTTAATTACTACTTTTCCGTAAAAACAAAGGTAATTAGCTATCGTATCGGTTTTTGCCACGCAACAAAAGTTTCTGTGTACACTGAAAAAAAAAATTGCTAGATTCAAGAAAATTTAATTTGAATTAAGAAAACCATTGTTTTGACTATTTGCAAGAAAATTATTTTCATAATTTGAAACATTTGTATTTTTAGAAAGAAAAAAAACATTTATTAATGTAGAAAAATTATTTCTTTAAAGTAAGTAAATGTTATTTATTAAACAAAAAGTACATACTTCAATTGAATAACTAATATTTTAAACTATAAAACGCATTACAAAATAAAAGAAATTTTGTTTTTCAAATAAATATGCAAATTTTTAAAATAAGTAAATCTTTTTTTTAATGAATCAAAAGGTTTGATTTCTGCAGTAGTAATAAGAAAATATATTTTTAAACCAAAAAACTGCTATTTTGAACAAAAAAAATTATTTTTTGTTTTAAGTAAATTGTTAGTTGAATTAAATAAGCAATACATTTTATAAACCTTCAATAACAAAATATATTTTTAAATAAAAAAACTCATTTTTCAAAAAAAAAAAAAATATTTTTTCAAAATAAAAAAATTCATTTTTAAATGGAAACCATAATTACTAAATTTGAAAAACGATATCATTTTTTAAGTAAATTATTTTTTTCTGTATAATAAGAAAGTTAATTTATAAATCTACAGTAACAAAATATATTTTTAAATAAAGAAACTCATTTTTCAAAGTAACAAAATATATTTTCAAAATAAAAAAATACATTTTTAAATAAAAACCATGTTTATTAAATTTAAAAAACAATATCATCGACACAGAGTACTAGTACGGGGACAACACTGATTGCCATATCATACTCGCGACGTGTTGCTTTCGTGCAGCGGTCGTTACCTCCGGCGCCGCTCGAGCGAGAATTTCTCCAAGTCCAATTCGGTCTTTCGACACCGACTCGTGGCAGTGCTGTGTTCGTATAAGTTACACGACGGTGGCGATCGACTACGAGCGCGAGCGAACGGGAAACGATGCTCCCCGCATCGACTTCGTCGTACGTGCCCCTTTCGTGTACGTATTCCACAAACGTTTTACACATTCGTACAGACCAAGCGAAACGCGTTTGCACGTCTGTACGTATCGCTCGTGTCGCTCGGCTCGCCGAGCGCACCGCACCTCTTATAGTACCCAACCAGCCGGCCGAGCGATCAGCGACGCACGGTCTTACGCACGGTCGCTTACGGGCGCCGGAGGCGAAATATCGAGACCATCTGGGCTTGACCGCTGAGAGCGACGACGACGCGAATTCGATTATCGTACGGGATATCCGGCAGCCGGTCTCGGGGGTCGACGATACGCCACGTTGACGTAAAGCGAGACGAATGACACCATAATTCGGGGTACTTGTAACCGAGAGGCACAAACGCGATTGTTACCTCCGGCGTGGGCTCTAGCGAAAAGTCCTCTCGCGGCGTGTTGCTTCCGCGCCGCGGTCGTTACCTCCGGCGCCGCTCGAGCAAAAAGCTTTCTAAGTCCCCTCGCGACGTGTTGCTTTTGTGTCGCGGTCGTTACCTCCGGCGCCGCTCGAGCAAAAAGCTTTCTAAGTCCCCTCGCGACGTATTGCTTTTGTGCCGCGGTCGTTACCTCCGGCGCCGCTCGAGCGAAAATTTTCTAAGTCGACCCAATACATGCCCAGTACTGAGCCGACTCTCGGCCGTAGATTACTAAATCATAATATTTTTATTTCTTTCATTGAAGAAAATATATTTTTATATTTTTTATTATTACAGATTTTTATAATTATTTGTCTACATTAAAAATATATTTATTTTATATGCAAGTAATTAATTTACTTACTTGAAAAAATAATTTAATATATTCAGATAAGTCATTATTTTATTTGAAATAACTTATTCTTTCCATTAAGCTTTGATTTATTTATTTTAATATAATTGCATGTTTAGTAAACCAAAGTATCTATTTTTTCAAATAAAGAAATTCAGTTCGTAAATTTAATAAAATATTTATTTAATTTATGATATTAATATTTAAAAAGGCAATCTTTTTCATGTTAAAAAATAAATTGCTGTTTTTGAGAAAATATTATTTAAATTAAAAATTTTATTTGAAGAAAATTAGTTACTAAAATCAAAATACTTTTATTTCTTTCATTGAAGAAAATATATTTTTATATTTTTTATTATTACAAATTTTTATAATTATTTATTATTTATTTACATTTATTTTTATTTACTTATTTGAAAAAAATAATTAAATATATTCAGATAAGTCATTATTTTATTTGAAATAACTTATTCTTTCCATTAAGCTTTCATTTATTTATTTAATATAATTGCATGTTTAGTCAAGCTAAGTATCTAATTTTTTTAAATTAAGAAATTTAGTTCGTAAATTTAATAAAATATTTATTTAACTTGTTTTATTAATATTAAAAAAGGCAATGCTTTTCATGTTAAAAATAAATTGCTGTTTTTAAGAAAATAATATTTAAATAAAAAATTTGTGTACTTAAAAACAAAAAAATAAAATGTTAAACAAATATTTCCAATATTTAAATAAATATTTGCAAGTATAAAATAAATTCTTTATAAAGTTACAAAATATTTCTTTAAATCAAGGAAATAATACTAAAATAAATATATTTACTTAATATAAACAAATTTTTTTTTCAGTGTACATACAGGATTCCTTACTTTTTATGGCCAATTTCACAATCAATAAACGCATGCAAACGCATGAAATAGAATATTCAATTGAATTCTCCAATGATAATAAAATATATTTAGTTGGATGCTTTATTAGTTTGCATGCACCCGACATTCTGTAGTGACATACGACTGATTGTGCACTGAAAAAAAAATTGCTAGATTCAAGAAAATTTAATTTGAATTAAGAAAACCATTGTTTTGACTATTTGCAAGAAAATTATTTTCATAATTTGAAACATTTGTATTTTTAGAAAGAAAAAAAACATTTATTAATGTAGAAAAATTATTTCTTTAAAGTAAGTAAATGTTATTTATTAAACAAAAAGTATATACTTCAATTGAATAACTAATATTTTAAACTATAAAACGCATTACAAAATAAAAGAAATTTTGTTTTTCAAATAAATATGCAAATTTTTAAAATAAGTAAATCTTTTTTTAATGAATCAAAAGGTTTGATTTTTGCAGTAGTAATAAGAAAATATATTTTTAAACCAAAAAACTGCTATTTTGAACAAAAAAAAATCATTTTTTGTTTTAAGTAAATTGTTAGTTGAATTAAATAAGCAATACATTTTATAAACCTTCAATAACAAAATATATTTTCAAATAAAAAAACTCATTTTTCAAAAAAAGAAAATATATTTTAAAAATAAAAAAATTCATTTTTAAATGGAAACCATAATTACTAAATTTGAAAAACGATATTATTTTTTAAGTAAATTATTTTTTTCTGTATAATAAGAAAGTTAATTTATAAATCTACAGTAACAAAATATATTTTTAAATAAAGAAACTCATTTTTCAAAGTAACAAAATATATTTTCAAAATAAAAAAATACATTTTTAAATAAAAACCATGTTTATTAAATTTGAAAAACAATATCATCTACACAGAGTACTAGTACGGGGACAACACTGATTGCCATATCATACTCGCGACGTGTTGCTTTCGTGCCTTCAATGTTTTAATTATGTGAGAAAATTTGTTTAAATTAAATAATAATAATATAATGTTATATTTTTAATAGTCATAATGGAGAAATAATAATAAGTGAAACATGACCGTTATAATATACAATATATATAGAAGAAAAGAACGTCATTCCGGGGGGGACTAGATCTTGGTAGCCTAAAGGCCATTGCCCGTAACAAAATTTCAGTTGTAACCGTAAGGGTCCATTCAGACAAACTTGTATAGATGCATAAGCATATGCACAAAAAAATGGATTGGTCTATTTCCTTATGTATATACATGTATATGGACCAATCAGTTTTCTTATGCTTATATTCATGCGCTATGCAAGTTTGTCTGGGTAGACCCTAAGGCCGTAAGAAAATTAACCAGTCATAATCCAGCAAATACTAAATAACATGCAACATACATGTTAGTTATAATTTCTTATTCAACAATGTAAGTGCAATATAACACATGTGTTACATTGAGTGAGAAGTGGCATTTGTCCGCGGCACACACGCTTCACATGAATACTTTGCAGTTCAACACGCATCGTTTCCGTACGACAATTTACAATAGAAACTATTGTCACCCCGATATTCGTCGGTCTTGCGAACAGTGTACAAAGAAATAAAGTGAATAATAATTCCAAATATTTCTATCGAGTAGGTATTGAGTAAAGTGTGGAAGAGCCGTTTCGACATACTACGTCCCTGAGCGCGCGAAATTTCGACAAGCAGATTGGTGAACTTCAAATCTTTCCCGTTTAAACACTGTAGCAGCCTCAACATTTTGGCATTAGGATTTTTGTCAAATGATCTCAGGAATCTGCTATTAACGGATGATACGGTAAGTCTGGTGCACTCTGTATATACATGTATATGTATATATGTATATTGCTCCAGTACTAGATATTTAGATCTTTGTGCAAATATTGATATAAATACAATGTATTTCTAAATAGTATTTCAGCAAGACAGCAGCGTTATGAGGAATTATTTTAGCGGAATCAAAGTTAAATTTAGAAAGAAATTGCAAGATAATTGCAAAATAATTGAGAAATATATTTGTGTTTTATTATTGTGTTACTCCTGTATTACGTAGCATATTCTGTTTGCTAATGGGTTGCCGATGGCATTCTTTCTCATATGTAAAATATGATGAACGGTAGTATACAAGGTGTTTCTTAAAGACTGCCCACTAACTACATAGCGTTCGGCGAGTACGCTGCGTTATGAAAATTCATCTTAGCACAAATTGTGAAATTCCTCTCAATTAAATGTAATTATTGTATATTTGCGCAATTTTTCTATCGGAGTGCACATATGTACAAATAAGAAGTTGTTATTAAACAAGAAACGGTTAAAATATCGCCCTAAAATGTAAAAATATTGATAAATTCTGGTATACTTTATAATAGATTTTATAATAGAGATGAACAAAAGTCAATCGATTAGTCGATATTCGATGCTTTTCCTTTATTAAGAAATCGACTATTTCTTGATGTTTTTAGTTTCGATTAATCCCTATATCGATAATTTTTTGTTCGATGTTACTAAATTTTATTACTAGATTTTATTGAACATATGACGTCAAATAAGAATAGGTGACTGTTGCGCATGCTGCGCGGCAAAAAGCGAGTTGATACTGAATTAATCTTTTGCTCTAGAAAGAATAAACATATATAACGGAAAATTGGTTTGCTGCCACGTAAATATCACATATTATTTCTTAGTATTTTTATGTCCTATATGAAAGACATATTATAATTTTTAGAGTTTAGACACAATTGTGAGTGAGAATAAATAATAAGAAATTAAAAATAGGAAATTAGTTTCGACATATAGAGGAAGCCATGCTTTAATTTATAATAAATTAATTTTTTTATTTATTCCTTTATTTTTTACTAACATAGATAATATTATTAACGTTTTGTATAAATTGATATATGAAAAGAAAAATTGGATTAAAGATGACGAATTATACAGTTAGAAATTATGTTGTAAACACTTTGTGTTGATAAAATTAATCATTAAGTTAATCAAAATTTAGTCAGTCATCTCTAAATTATATAAATTTAATCTTAAAATAATAGCTATAAAAAATTACGAATTAATCGATTATTATTTCGATATTATCGATTATAAAGAATCGTAATTTTTGGGAATCGATTATTTAAACGTCGATTAATTTTTTTCAATATCGTCCATATCCATTTTCCTATTTGATAGGCTCTCATCAGTTATTTTTTATCTTCACGCATTTTACGTGCACTTATCTTTAGTTGATTAATTTATATAATTTTTTTTTCATAGCTAGTTTGCAACATGCGAGATTTCGTATGCGTGTATGTATATATGCACATACATACATACATACATACGATCGATCTTGAGTGTCGCGGTGCACTCTGCCGATCGTGAAACGTGGCCTACGGACTACGGTTGCGACGACGGCGCTCGGGCGGAGTCGGGCGCGCCTTCGGTGACGGCGACGTCATGGCGCAAGATGGCCGCCGGTATCGGGAATGGTGTATCGTAGACGAGGCTGGGCGGTAGGAATTCCGGAGAATAGGTGTGTCGGTGTTTTGGCGTTACGTGCAAGATAACGCGCCATTAGGATGATGCCCAGCCGCGTCGTTGTCGTCGTCGTCATCGCTGCGGGCTGAACTCGGAGTTTCGGCACCGCGCAGCGCAGTGCTCGTCGTGTACGAATCGTATGTACAAATCGGCGCCTCGCGTCTCATCCGGTCTTCCTCTTTCTTTCTTTTATTTTCTCCTCTCTCTCTCTCTCTCTCTCTCTCTCTCTCTCTCTCCTCTCTCTCTCTCTCCTCTCTCTCTCTCTCAACGGTGATAAGTAAGCAAACGTCTCCCGGTCTAGGAGATCTTCGATCTCCTTTCAGCGGATCTCGGTTACTATGTATTCATGTGAGGAGGACGAGTTCCGCCAGAGCCCTTACCGCTTAAGAATTGAAAAGAAAGAGTTGGCGAGAATAGACATACGCCAAGAAATTTGAGAGAGCCCAAGAATGAAAAGAGTGATGCTGACTTCCTTTTAGATGATAATTATGCTCCACGGGTGTCAGGTGGACGAACACCAGACCGTTCAAAAGTGCAATAAAAAATCTGATTACCGCACCGGGTTAGAGAAGAGAGCGAGCAGCAAGATACCTGGAGTGGGGGCCTACCGCTGTCTCTTTCTTGCTCTATCTGGTTCTAAGTGCTTTACAAAATTGGCCGGGAATGCAGCATTTACTACCACTAGTACTATTACTATTATTATTATTGTTGCTACCATTACCTACAAAAGCTGAATTGTCAAATTTATTCTGGAATCACAAATCAGACTGGAAGAAGAGTAATAAAAAAGTGACAGTTATATCTTACAAATATCTTACATATAGATATTTGTTTTGGAAAAAAAAATCAAAGGAATCAGAAGAAAGAATGGAAAAAAGCGTTCTTGCGTTCGGAAATAGATGGATGTCTGTTTAGAAAAAGAAACTTTTGAGATTGCGAAAAAATAAAGATTCATAATTAAGACAACAAACCATTTTTCTGAATGCAAGCGATCGGATTGCGCGTAAAATATCTTGAGATTTTGTCCATGGAGACAAGAATAAGAATAAAGATACAAGGAAATTGTTCAGTGGTCTTTGTAATAAATTTTTGTCTACAAGAAAAAACACTGCGGTAACTCATAGTTAATCGAACTATGTGTTGGTTTTATCAAATGGAATATAATATTAACTATTACTGCTCGAGTCGGATCAAAGAATATTATCAAGTCGCTGAAACCAGAAGAACGATGGAAAGATGTATTCAAAACTAAACTGCGAAGTTCCAAGTGATTGAGAATCCAGTAAAAAAGGAGCCAGCGAGGTAAACGGCGGCCTTTAAATTCGACCGATAGCGCGCGCGAGCTTTTCTCTCTCTGTCTCTGTCTCTCTCGTATGACTGAACGTCACGAGATTAAGCGTTTACACACCAAGCCGAGATAAACGCATGTACAGTGCACGCGGCGAGGAGACGTTTAGTACGGCGTGACGTACGAGTCTCTGTCACTTACACGATTCGCGAGGCGAATGCGCCTCGTAATCGGGAAACGTCGGTTTTGAAGTCGCGACGGTAGACGAGCGCTCTCGATCGAAGCGGGCGCGATCGCGTGGAAGCCTTCGTCGAGGGAGAGATAGAGACGCGCGTTTTTACTACGGCTTCGTACTCGCAAGCAGGGACACCTGACTTAAATGACGGTCGATTTGATTCGAGAAACAGTAATATTCCGTATGATGAGTGAGAAGAATTGAATGAGTCAATTGCAAATTCATCGGAGAGCGTATCTTGCGAGGCGGTAAAAGTCATGAATGACCAGTTGTCGACGACAAGCGCGAGTTTCGCGGAATCAGCATTTGCTTTATTTTCCGCACACGTGAAAATCACTTTCTTGTGGAAATTGCGGTGGGCCGATCACACGATAGAAACATTATACGAAGTTGTAATCTATGTATACATGTGTGTCTGGAGTGAGTGAGTGAGTGAGCGAGTGAGCGAGTGAGCGAGCGAGCGAGAGAGAGAGAGAGAGAGAGAGAGAGAGAGAGAGAGAGAGAGAGAGAGAGAGAGAGAGAGAGAGAGAGAGAGAGAGAGAGAGAGAGAGAGAGAGAGAGAGAGAGAGAGAGAGAGAGAGAGAGAGAGAGAGAGAGAGAGAGAGAGAGAGAGAGAGAGAGAGGAGAGAGAGAGAGAGAGAGAGAGAGAGAGAGAGAGAGAGAGAGAGAGAGAGAGAGAGAGAGAGAAGAGAGAGAGAGAGAGAGAGAGAGAGAGAGAGAGAGAGAGAGAGAGAGAGAGAGGAGAGAGAGAGAGAGAGAGAGAGAGAGAGAGAGAGAGAGAGAGGAGAGAGAGAGAGAGAGAGAGAGAGAGAGAGAGAGAGAGAGAGAGAGAGGAGAGAGAGAGAGAGAGAGAGAGAGAGAGGAGAGAGAGAGAGAGAGAGAGAGAGAGAGAGAGAGAGAGGGAGAGAGAGAGAGAGAGAGAGAGAGAGAGAGGAGAGAGAGAGAGAGAGAGAGGAGAGAGAGAGAGAGGAGAGAGAGAGAGAGAGAGAGAGAGAGAGAGAGAGGAGAGAGGAGAGAGAGAGAGAGAGAGAGAGAGAGAGAGAGGAGAGAGAGAGAGAGAGAGAGAGGAGAGAAGAGAGAAGAGAGAGAAGAGAGAGAGAGAGAGAGAGAGGAGAGAGAGAGAGAGAGAGAGAGAGAGAGAGAGAGAGAGAGAGAGAGAGAGAGAGGAGAGAGAGAGAGAGAGGAGAGAGAGAGAGAGAGAGAGAGGAGAGAGAGAGAGAGAGAGAGAGAGAGAGAGAGAGAGATGAGAAATCATTGACTAAGGCCAACGAAGGAGGATAGGCAACAAACAGGAAGATGTAAAGGGCGTTTGCGAAATTAAAGTTGGCGAGTTTTGCTAGAATTATATTATCTTTTACACACGATCGGAATTAGGTGGAATCTACTTTGAATAATTGCGCGATGCGTCGATGTTGTTGTGAGATCGTGTGACGCGAAAAAAATAGGTATGTGAGGTACTATCGCGGGTGCGGGCGTCTAGAATGCGACAAATGGGTGAGAGAAGAGAAAAGGAAGAGATGGAAAGAAAGAGAGGAAACAGTTAAAAAGAGATATTAGAGAAGCGCACAAGAATTATTGCTGATTTTCGCTTTCTCGTTTGTGATTTGTACATTGTGCGTGCGCGCGCGCGCGTGTGTGCGTGTATGCGTGCGTGCGTTGTATGCGAGCATAGGTGTGTGTAGATATAGGTAAGTGTAGGTTGCATGTGAGTACGTGCGCTCGCGTGTGCATACTACTTGAACACATCATTTTGTGCTTCTACGAATGTGCGTGGCGGTTAGCGGCGCGTGCGTGTAATTCACCGGTAATTCTTCCGCAGATCCATTGCTTCCGGGGTGTGAATAATAAAGAAATAATATAATAATCTCGACGTGCGCGGAGAACGACCGCGCCGTGACGACGACAGCAGCAACGTACAACGTGCAAAATGTGGAATATGATGTGTGACGTGATGCCGACAATCGCGGAGGACAGCATGAGCCAGCGGAGCTCGCAATTCTCTGGCGAGGATGGGAATATCGAGCAACTGATGGTTCAAATGCTGGACGAGCGTGACAAGATGATGGAATCGATGCGCGAGCACCAAGAGCGGCTGCAGGAGATGGAGGCGCGATTGGCGGAGGTCGAGAAGGAACGAGACGCCTTGAATCGCCAGCTTAACGCAAATATTCCCCAGGTAAATCAATTCTAATGTTTGTCTGCAATCGAGTGCGCGCAATGATTTGACGTGTTTCGAACGACAACAACGGCGTTACCGCGAACCTATCTTGAGCAAAGAGCGAACGTTTATCAGAAATGTAAAGTTATAAAAAAAAAGAAAGAAAGAAGGAAATGTCAGGTGTATACGCTTGTAGAAAAATAAAAGTGTTATTCTAATACAATATATATGTATATTGTATTATACCCCACTGCAAAATTTAGAAGATTTTAAGAAGTAGGAAATTGTTTCGCCAATAATGTATAACAGCAATAGTGTATTGAAATCGACAACAATTGGCAAAAATATATACATAAACTTCACAACGTTTCCACCCAAGCTTCGGGTCCTTATCAAGTGATCTAGCAAAACGAAATAACGCACGGGGTCAAATAACAACGTCAATAATCAAATGTATAAAATTCTTTGTAGTCGGCGCAAACATATTCAATCTAGATTAATTACCTGATGAGAATAAAAGTCCCACCGCCAACACATTCTCAATCTAATATTTAAGAGGTTTTGGCAGAAACATCACGCATAGAAAGCTGAATTAAATTAAATAAAATAAATAAGTATTAACTAATATGCTAAATTAAATAAATGAAATAGTGTCAAAAAGTAACAAAGGAGGGTAATTACAAAGAGAATGTCCCACGGTAGCACCAATTTCCAAAACGTGTCATCTTAATAGATAATGTCTCGGAGTTAAGACAAAAAAGATTTCCGAGTCACGCAACGACTCATGTTCACACAATAAGAGTCGGGAACAAACTGACGATATCGCATGTGTTTTTAAAAACAGACAAATTGTCAGAGTATCCAACATCCGAAAATAAAACAATTAAACGCATGAGATGACCTTATCGTATATAGGATTTAAATTATCCGTGTCCTTTTTCAGATTAATAGTATCCGGATACTTTTTTATGAGGAACATTTCAGCGATTTCTCTCTTTTTTTTATTCTTTTCTCTGTGCAGTACTTCCACATCGGACCATTTGAAATCATGCCCCAGAGAAACACGATGTTTACTGACGACGGAATGGTTACTGTCGTCTTTCCTTATATCCCTGAAGTGTTCCGTTATCCGAGTCTTTAAATGTCGTTTAGTTTGTCCGATATACGATGCGCAACAATTATCGCAGTTAATTCTGTAAACCAATTCAGTCGAGCTATTCCTGTCAAGACGGTCCTTTCCTCTCCTTATAACAACATCTAATTTTTTCGGGACAGTGTGAACAGCGACAAGACCAATCTTATTCAGCATGAGACGTATATCATCACCGAGGCCTTTAACATACGGTAGCACAAAACTTCTCCGTGGGTCGAATAAATTTTTCGGAGCGTTTTCGGTGTCACGTCTATGCTGAAGTTCTTTTATTCTGATATTAATGTGTTTGTTAATAAGATCCATCGGAAAGGAATTATTCAAAAGTATTTTTTTAACCGTATTGATATTAGATGTATGGAAGCTTTCATCTGACAATAAAATAGCTCGATCAAGTAGGCTCGTGATAGTGTTTACTTTATACTTAAATGGATGGCTAGAAAAGAAGTTAGTATATCGGCCGGAAAACGTGGGTTTTCGATACCAATTAGTGATCAACCGATTTCCCACTCTAATGACTGTGGTGTCAAGAAACGGGAGAGAATTATTGTTTTCTAACTCGAAAGTGAACTTTAGTCGTGGGTGGTAACTGTTGAATACGTCAAGTATGTCGTTTAATTTGTGCCTAGGTATTATGGCAAATATATCATCTACATACCGACGGAAAAGCAGAATTTCGAAATCGAGCGCACCCAAGCATTCACTCTCCAAGTCCTCCATAACTATATCGGAAGCTTTAGGAGAAAATGGGGAGCCCATCGGACTGCCAAAAATTTGTTCGTAAAACTGCCCGTTAAAGCAAAAGCTTGTGGAGCTTAATATTAAGTCAACAGCGTGTAGAAACTGAGGTAACGAAAAATTCGTATGTGGCGATATAAAGTGCCATCGCTTTTCAATGCCTTTTAAGACCAAATCCTTAGGGATATTCGTGAAAAGCGACGTGACGTCGAAGGAAACGAGGATGTGATCAGGACTTATAGTCACATCCTTAATAATCTTCACGAAGGACCAACTGTCCTTTACGTACGATTTAGGTTTCGGTAAAGTGTCCTCCAAAATCGTGTGCAAGTAACTGGCTATGTTATATAGCGGACTCCCTTATTTAATTTAGCATATTAGTTAATACTTATTTATTTTATTTAATTTAATTCAGCTTTCTATGCGTGATGTTTCTGCCAAAACCTCTTAAATATTAGATTGAGAATGTGTTGGCGGTGGGACTTTTATTCTCATCAGGTAATTAATCTAGATTGAATATGTTTGCGCCGACTACAAAGAATTTTATACATTTGATTATTGACGTTGTTATTTGACCCCGTGCGTTATTTCGTTTTGCTAGATCACTTGATAAGGACCCGAAGCTTGGGTGGAAACGTTGTGAAGTTTATGTATATATTTTTGCCAATTGTTGCCGATTTCAATACACTATTGCTGTTAGAAGATTTTGTCTTGGTGATTTCAAGCAAAAATTTTAAAATATTAAATTTAATTTAATTATCTAGAAATCATATTACCAGATCGATTCGTCTTATGAACTGCGATGAAATTTCGTACGAACGATCTTCGTAATGATATGCGACGACACGAGATTAAACTTGCGAGATCTTTTCACGGAGATTCTTTTAACTACGCTACGTGCCAATCGCGAATCTTTGCAATCTTTGTTAAAACGTTTACGTAACAAACGTACACCGTAGAAGTTGATTTAATGCGAACTATACTCAAACACATGTTATCTTTGTAGTTGTTCTACTTTCCGTGAGATATGCACGTTATTAACGTCGTAATTAGCTCCTTGTTTAGTGTATTTTACTTTACCGCTTAAATATTCGCTCGTTTCTTGCAAAGAATGCCATAAAGCAAATGTACTAGCCAGTGTTTCGATCTCTCAATTGGTTTATATAATACAAGAAGAAAGATCTTACTCATTTCTTTACGTTCGCGTTAAAGAGACATATGGGAAATCTTAGATATTTTAGTGAATATTTTTATCAATTTGCAGTAGATTTTACTTAACAAAACATACTTATCATGGCATTATTTATTATGTTTCAAGTTTGTAAATAAATCGATAAATGATGAAATTTTTTTTAAAACCTTATTTTTACTTAATTTTATTATGTCTGTTAAGTTAGCACCCTTCCCCACAAAAAACCGGAATAACACATATGCAGAAATTAAGTGCTCTTTATGTGCTAATTATGTGCTCTATACACGATTTTTGTGCTCGAGCGGTTTCGCAGGAAATCACAATTGAAAGTGGGGGTGCTGGCTTAACGTAAGCTATAGCACCCCCACTCATTAAAATTACATATAAAATAAATAACTCAGTATGCTAGAATTATGTGCTTTCAAATGCCTCAAACAAAATTAGTCTATCTGTACACTGAGAGAAATAATTATTTTTTTCAAAAAAAATTTTGTTGATTTAATAAAACCGGAAGATTGTATGTTGCCAAGCAGATGATTTGATTGGCTTAACAAAATATTTGTACAAAATATTTGTACAAAATATTTTGTTCTTTTTGTTCTTTTGACTATTTTGTTTGTTGACTATATTGATTTGTTCTTTTTAACTAAATATTTTATACTATCAATTATACATAATATAACATTAACTAAATATTTCTTTGAATAAATTTACTATTTTTAAAAACGTTAATGTTCTTGGTTCAACAAAATTATTTTATTGAGTTAACAAAATTGATCATTAACTTAAAAAAAAAAAATGATTTTGTATGATACCATTTTCAGAATTCAATTATTTCATTTTGTTCAAATAATAGACGTGTACTTAATTTAATAAAATAAATAATTGGATCAATAAATTGAAAAATCAACAAAATTGTTTTGTTGATTCTACAATATTCTTACCTCAGTGTAATAGTTTAAAAGATATACGCCAAAAAAGATCTATACACTACTGATATAAGAGTAAAGTGTCAGTTAAAATACAGAAAGCGAAATAATTCTTGTCTTAAAATGTTTCTCGAGTAATGTGCTCTCGAAATATGCACAATAAAATTTTCGTGCTCATTCCCTTCGGCCGACCCAAACGTAAGCACCCCATACGTGCAAGAGTAAAGTGTACCAGTTAAAATACAGATAGCGAATTGGTTTTAGTCTTAAGGGGATCCTATAGTGGCAGTCGTTACCGAAATTTAGTTAAATGAGGTAAACTTTTAATTGGCTTTACGGAATTGCAAAAATTTGGTCTAGAATTTAAGTACGCACAAAAATGTAGTTCGGGCTAGTCGACTTTATATCAAAAACCCCAAAAAATTAAAAATTTGAGCACATAGAGCTGTCACTGACGACAATATTTGCTTATACAAAAATACTGCAGTTTATATATACAAAATAAGATACGGTACGAACTAGGGAAAACATTTCAGAACAATATCGTGCAATTAGAACTAAGATTGAAAGCCTAGAAAAAAAGATTAGTTATTTTAACTTTTATATGTGCAAAAGCACATTCAGGTTGATAGGATAAGCAGTATTGCGTGTAGCGAGAGATGGCGCAGCAATCGAACAAAGATAAATGCCTCTTGTTAGACAAGGACAGATATAGATATATAACATAGAAAACAGGATTAGAAATGTTGACATTACCGACGTCGAGGAAGTTCGGCCGTCGCTATAGGATCCCCTTAAAATGTTCCTCAATTTATGTGCTTTCAAAATATGCACAATGAGATTTTCGTGCTCATCCCCTTCGGCCGACCCAAACGTGAGCACCCTATATGTGCAAGAGTAAAGTATTAGTTAAAATACAGACAGCGAATTGGTTTTAGTCTTAAAATGTTCCCTAATTTATATGCTTTCGGAAATATGCACAATGAGATTTTCATGCTCATCCCCTTCGGCTGGTACTCTTGTAAGTATGATGGTGCTCACGTTCGGGGAGATTTGTCGGTCAAAAGAGATGAGTTTAAAGTTTCAGCTTCTTTTCGAAGAGTACAGGAATATTTTTATGCTTATAAAAAGAGTTCCGGTGATTAATTAATACGAAAAATGTAATTAAAAAATGGGGTGCTAACTTCACACTCAACTTCAAGACCGAATAGTTCTTAACGGCTTAAAAGCTTTATTTTGCGAATATCTAGAGTTCTTAATACATAAAAACATTTTTTGATTAAGTTAAAAAAAATTAAAAATTTTTGAAAATTTAATTTCGAGATACGATAGTTTTGAGACATTTTTATTGTCATTTTATTTATTTTGGAGAGTTCTCGATAGTTAAAAATAATTTCGAAAAAATTTTCTGGACTTTAAATTAAGTTTCAAAAATCAGATAAAAATAACAAGTATTTCCTTACCTTGTTACCCGATCGTTTTGAGTCACAAGACTTTTCATCAGAACTCGTCGAGAACTGCCTAAAACTCCAATCAGAACTACTCGGAACTCTAACAAAATTTCGACTTCGGAACTTAGAAAATATTCGCAATCATCGTTTAAATATCGCTGCGTCGTTTATCTTGAAAACCGTTGGTCTGATCGCTTTGCGTCATGACACTTTTCGTTAAAACTTGTCGAGAACTACTCAGAACTTTAATCAGAATTACTTAGAACTCTAAAAAATATTTTGACTCGGGACTTGAAAAAGAGTATGTATGTGGATGGAAAAATGTATGTGTGGATGCAGTGGGTTCCGCTCCCCTGCGGGGAGCTGCACCTAAAAAAAACTAACCTAATCTAACCCAATTGTTGTGTGGGTGGATTACACATGTATGATCACACATACACTTTTCCACCCACACAACAATTGGATTGGGTTAGGTTAGTTTTTTTCTAAGTGGAGCCCCCGCAGGGGCGGAACACACTGCATCCACGCATACACTTTTCCATCCACACAACATACTTTCGTTTCGTACAAAAACGTGTCGAATGAGCATAATTTTATCAATATTGGAGGAACTATGTAAGTTTTTCTAAAGAATTACCTAATGTTTTAGCCACGACCCCCAACTAAAACCTTCACAACATTATTTAAAGTGATGACCTTGACAACATATTTTAAAATTATGGAAATTGGGGGTGACTCCCTAATACTAAATATTTACCGGATACTAAACGAATACTAAATATTTTTTTTAAAGTTTAGAGTTCTGGATAGTTCTTGATGAGTAGATGACGTGATGACGAAAAGTCTTATGACGTAAAGCGATCGAGTTACGAGATAAGGAGATACGTGTTATTTTTAACTCATTTTTGAAACTTCGTTTAAAGTGCAGAATTTTTTTCTCTTTGGATCTAAATTATTTTTAATCGTCAAGAACTCTTCGAAGCAAGTAAAACGTTAAATAGAAATGTCTCGGAACTATCGTATATTGAAATAAAAAAAAAATTTTGAATTCTTTTTTAATTAATAGAAATTTTTTTATGTATTAGTGTGTGTGTGTGTGTGTGTGTGTGTGTGTGTGTGTGTGTGCGTGCGTGCGTGCGTGCGTGCGTGCGTGCGTGCGTGCGTGAACTTTAATGAAGAAAGAAAAAAAAGAAGAACGCTTCAGAGTATTTGTAGCATCAAATGGATTGCAGCCATAGACGTAGCATAAGGTACCACTATGGGCGAGGAGAGTGTAAGATTTGGCGGGGAAGAATCGGGATATCCAGGCCTATATACTTCGGTCGTTTTCGGCTGCGTTTGGCTCACATCAGCGCTTAAAGCATCGCTCTTTGTTTGATAGCCAAAGTATAGGTATGCCCCCTTTACCGCGAATCTGTCTGCTCCGCTGAGCTTATGTTCCGTCTATATATTCTTACTAGGTTTTTTGCCCGCGCTTCACACGGGCTCAAAACCTTTTCCTTTTTTTTAAGTCTAAATCCCTTCCCTAAACTCTCTTTGTTCTTTTTTTTTACGGGGGAGAAAATCCACACGGATACCCCCTCCCCCGGGGTGGGGAGGGCGGTTATGTGGGGCTCTAACCCACTAAAAACCCCCTCGAGTGTCCCTCGCGGCGCTTCTTTTATTTTTTTTGGGGGGGCCCCGGGAATCACAGGTATACCTTCCGTGAGAGGATGATGACCTTGACAACATATGTCAAGGTCAAAGTCATCGGTGAGGTTTGACCTTTTATGCATATTAACCAATTTTATTATTTAAAACAAAATTGGCCTCCACCACACATCTTTTTTTTGGATCATCCTTAGCGTGTGGAATATATAGGACACATATACAGGCATTTTTTAAAAGGGTGATTTTTCAACATTTTCGAACATTCTGAACACATTGGCATAGAAAACTGAAAAAATAGCACCGGTTTTAAGAAAATACGTCCATTACTGAAAAATTAAACTCATCGTTGCCATTCCCGAAAAATTAGAAAAATTTTGGAACCGGTTTCCAAAAAATCGGTTATGAAAAATTATACACATCATTGCCATCTCCGAAAAATTAGAAAAATTTGGGCACCGTTTTGAAGAAAATCGGTCCATTATTTTAATTGAATGAATAGTTCGCAGTCAGAAAAATTTTAGCACCTGCAGTTTCCAAAAAATCGGTACATTAATGAAAAGTATGCAAGTAGAAACCTGCATATTGCTTCCTTATAGTTTTTAAGTGTGCAAGTAGAAACCTTCGCTCACAAAGCTCCTCTATGAGGAAGCTTTTATTTTATTCGATGTATAATTATTAGTATTTATTTGTTTTGGCTTCCTCATAGAGGAAGCTTTGTGAGCGAAGGTTTCTACTTGCACACTTAAAAACTATAAGGAAGCAATATGCAGGTTTCTACTTGCACACTTAAAAACTATGAGGAAGCAATGTGCAAGTTTCTACTTGCACACTTAAGAACTATGAGGAAGCAATGTGCAAGTTTCTACTTGCACACTTAAAAACTATGAGGAAGCAATGTACAAGTTTCTACTTGCACACTTAAAAACTATGAGGAAGCAATGTACAAGTTTCTACTTGCACACTTAAAAACTATGAGGAAGCAATGTGCAAGTTTCTACTTGCACACTTAAAAACTATGAGGAAGCAATGTGCAAGTTTCTACTTGCACACTTAAAAACTATGAGGAAGCAATGTGCAAGTTTCTACTTGCACAGTTAAAAGCAATGTGCAAGTTTCTACTTGCACATTTAAAAGCTATGAGGAAGCAATGTGCAAGTTTCTACTTGCACACTTAAAAACTATGAGGAAGCAATGTGCAAGTTTCTACTTGCACACTTTTTTATTATCCTAAAACATCATTTTTTGAAGTCTCAATTATTAAAAAATTGGTAATGAAAAATTATATACTTTATGCCAATTCCTGGAAAGTTCTACCCCTACTTCATATATAATTCTTTAAAATTCGGTCCATTAACAAATAACTTGTACACTTTTTAGGCAAAAATCGGTAACCCCTTCACCGATCATTGCCAAATTCAACACCAACTTACCTTTAATGATACTCTATTCATAAAAAAAATTAAGTCCAATATCTCAAAATTTGCGGAAATTAGGGCAATCATATAGATTTTTTTAGATAAAAATCGGTAACCCCTTCATTATTAGCAATTTTTATTATTCTATTATATTCTTCAGTTTTTTTACCCCTATTTCATATATAATTCTTTAAAATTTGGTTAATCAATTCTTGAGTTATAGAAATTTTGGTAAATTTGGCTGTTTTTAAAAAAAAAAATCGGTAACCCCTTTATTATTAGCAATTTTTATTAATTCTATTATATTCTTCAATCTTTTTTACCCCTATTTCATATATAATTCGTTAAGATTTGATTGATTAGTTCTGGAGTTATAGAAGTTTAGTTATAAAAATTTCGGTAAACTTGGTTATTTTTTTTAAACAAAAATCGGGAACCCCTTTATTATTAACTTTTTTATTAAATCTATTATATTCTTCAGTCTTTTCTACCCCTATTTCATATATAATTCGTTAAGATTTGATTGATTAGTTCTGGAGTTATAAAAATTTCGGTAAATTTGGCACATACATACATACATACACACATACATACACACATACCGACATTTTTTTTAAAGCGATATTTCGACGTTTTAGGACATAAGGAACACATTGGCATCGAAAACTAAAAAAACAATTTTCTCTTCGGTCTTTTCTATCCCTATTTCATATATAATTCATTAACATTTGGTTGATTAGATCTAGTTTTATATGCGATCAAAGGTCCATATACGAAGTTTATGAAAAGGAAGCAAATAAAAAGTATTAAAAAAGTAGAAACTTACACATTGCTTTCATATAGTTTTTAAGTGTGCAAGTAGAAACTTGCACATTGCTTCCTCATAGTTCTTAAGTGTGCAAGTAGAAATAATTATTAGTATTTTTTTTTTGGCTTCCTCATAGAGGAAGCTTTGTGAACGAAGGTTTCTACTTGCACATTTAAATAGTATAAGGAAGCAATGTGTAGGTTTCTACTTGCACACTTAAAAACTATGAGGAAGCAATGTGCAGGTTTCTACTTGCACACCTAAAAATAATTTGCATCTCTTACTTCGTGATAGTAAGAGAAACGGGGAACGGATTTTTTAAAATTTCAGTAAACTTGGTTGTTTTTTTAAACAGAAATCAGTAACCCCTTTATTATTAACAATTTTTATATAAAAATTTCAGTAAATTTGGTTGTTTCTTTTTTTAACAAAAATCGGTAATCCCTTTATTATTAACAATTTTTAATAATTCTATTATATTCTTCAGTCTTTTCTACCCCTATTAGACCAGTGCCATTAATATTTTTTGACGACAAAATTAGTAACAGGACGACTCTGGGTGGAAATGGTAGATAATTTTGCACTGAATGCGGGGGGAAAAAATGCAATTCGATCAGATGTATTTTAGGGTGTTCTGGGGTGACTTTTAGGGGTGGCAAGCGGTTTTTTGTGATTTCCGTCAAAAGTTGACCGCGGATAAAAAAGTGTTCTGATAAAAAGTTGTAGATATTAAAAAGATCTAAAACTTTTGTATATATCATTTTTCACATAACCTCAACATTTTCTAGAAAAATGTAAAAAACTGTGTTTTTCGTTTTTATTTATTTTCTCGAACAAAAACAATTTTTTTTTAACCAAATTTGGTGGAAACTTACCTTTTTATGTCCCAAATAAGCTGTAATTTTTTGAAAAAAAAAAATAATTATTTTTCGAGCTTTTATTGACGTAAAACCGAAATATTACCCCTAACTTCAATCGAAAAATCTCGTGTTAAAATTTTAGATTTTCGATTTTTTCAGGGGTGGATTTTATTCGTTGAAATGTCTATTTTCAGATGGTGAACAAAAAAATTGACCTCACTTTGAAAAAAATTGCCAGAAATTGCGAAAAACTGAAAAACCGTTTTTTATTGCATTCTTTGCGTTTTTTTTGCATTCTTTGAAATGCACCAGAAATACGTCACCGATTTTAGTTAATTACTAAAATGCTGCTGCTGCTCACTGCTCATGAAAACTCACCTTAAGGCCGCGGTCCCATGAACCGGACGAACGTCTCCGGAGAAGTTTTGCCCGAAAGTCGGATGACGTCACGACCAATCAGCATCAATCCGGAGACGTTCGTCCGGATCGAAATCCGGTTCATGGGACCGCAGCAGCCTAACAACCACGCTATTATGATTCCGACGGAATTAACTTACTATAAATTACATATATACATTTTACTGCATCTGAATAAAAATTAAGTTTGTTTAAAACAATGAAATTTACTTTAATTCAATGGATTTAAAAATTATTTTGGCATTTTTTATGCATCCCATTCTTCAACAATTTGCAATTACTTCATTTATACATTAAATTATACCATTTTTATACATTTCAACTAAAAATTTTAATAAATAATAGCATATTTCAAGCAATACATGAAAATATTGTTTTTTGAAAAAACGGTTTTTCAGTTTTTCGCAATTTCTGGCAATTTTTTTCAAAGTGAGGTCAATTTTTTTGTTCACCATCTGAAAATAGACATTTCAACGAATAAAATCCACCCCTGAAAAAATCGAAAATCTAAAATTTTAACACGAGATTTTTCGATTGAAGTTAGGGGTAATATTTCGGTTTTACGTCAATAAAAGCTCGAAAAATAATTTTTTTTTTTTCAAAAAATTACAGCTTATTTGGGACATAAAAAGGTAAGTTTCCACCAAATTTGGTTAAAAAAAATTGTTTTTGTTCGAGAAAATAAATAAAAACGAAAAACACAGTTTTTTACATTTTTCTAGAAAATGTTGAGGTTATGTGAAAAATGATATATACAAAAGTTTTAGATCTTTTTAATATCTACAACTTTTTATCAGAACACTTTTTTATCCGCGGTCAACTTTTGACGGAAATCACAAAAAACCGCTTGCCACCCCTAAAAGTCACCCCAGAACACCCTAAAATACATCTGATCGAATTGCATTTTTTCCCCCCGCATTCAGTGCAAAATTATCTACCATTTCCACCCAGAGTCGTCCTGTTACTAATTTTTTCCGTTTTTGATCTCTTTAACGCCTAATGGCACTGGTCTATATTTCATATATATCTGGTTAAGATTTGGTTGATTAGTTCTGGAGTTATAGAAATTTCGGTAAATTTGGCACAGACATACACACACACATACATACATACCGACATTTTTTTTAAGGCGATATTTCGACGTTTTACAACAATATGAACATATTGGCAGAAAAAACTAAAAAACCAATCGTTTCTTTGGTTTCTTCTACCCCTATTTCATATATAATTTTTTTAAATTTGGTTGACTAGATCCAACTTTATACGCAATCAAAGGTTCATATACGAATTTACGAAAATAAAGCTTCCTCCATGAGGAAGCAAAATTGAACCCATATGAAAAATTCTACACATTATCGCCATCCCCCAAAAATTAGAAAAATTTTGGCACCGGTTTCAAGAAAATCGATCCATTAATGAAAAATTATCCATTAATGAAAAATTAAACTTATCCTCAAAAAATTTTAGCACTGGTTTCAAGAAAATCGGTCCATTAATACTTATTATTTCTCGAAAAATTAGAGAAATTTCGAAACCGGTTTCCAAAAAATCGGTAACGAAAAATTATCCATGAAAAAAAATTCAGCTTGATATATCAAAATTTGCGGAAATTAGAGCAATCACTTACATTTTTTAAACAAAATTCGGAAACCCCCTTTTTATTAGCAATTTTTCTAATTCTATTACATTCTTTAGCTCTTTCTACCCCTATTTCATATATAATTCTTTAAGAATCGGTCAATTATTTCCCGAAAAATTGGAAAAATTTCCAAAAAATCGGTAACGAAAAATTATACACTTTATGGCAATTCCCGGAAAATTCTACCCCTACTTCATATATAATTCTTTAAGATTCGGTCCATTAACGAATGAGTAGTTCGCGGTCAGACAGACAGACAGAGACGTCAGGTACTTATATATATAGATGTTTATGGATGAAACATCGACTGATACATTGATCTCTCACAATAAAGATTAGGTTTGGTAACAGGGCGAGTCACGTCGACTGTACGTATTAGTTCTCGCCTTGAGCGCCGCGCTCAGTGTTAGATATGTAACTCGGGGGAATATGCTACACTTAACAAAAAATTGATTCTTTTCATATTTTTCTTTCTCCTTGAAGTATCTTTGCATACTGATCTCTTTTTTCCTTTTTTTTATCTGTATATGATTTTATTATTTGTATATGATTTTAATAAAATATTTTGATTGTTTACTATTGAAAAGAAAGAAATAAAAAAGTGTTGCAAAGTGGCATATTACCCAACCATATGGTAATATGGTAATATGGCACATAGTATAAGGTAATATACCACATACATACATGTAGTAATTTAACTTTAAAAGTTACTTTATTCATAAAAACAGTACAAATAGTCTTCAAAATAAGTCAGTACAAATAGTTTTTAACATAAAAAATAAAATTTGATAATTAATTTGTATAATATTAAAATTATTGTAATATTGGATTGCAACATTTGAGATTAAAATGAAAAATAAATCTTGGAAACTTTAAAACCTTAAGGGCCGGTTGTTCCAACCTTTTGGTAAACTAACTAATAGTTAAATCATATATATGTCTTTGTTTATCCTTTACATTAGACAAAGATAGACATATGATTTAACTATTAGTTAGATTACCAACAGGTTGGAACAACCGGCCCTAAACCTTATAAACTTTAAAACCTTATAAACCTTAAAATCTTATAACTTTGTAAATCTTATAACTACATTTTTTTAGCTACTTTTTTTTCTTAGCTACTTAATCTTCCTCGTATACATTCGAGGCATTCTTGTTTAAAACATGTAAAAAATGTGTTTTTATTACTTTTTTTGTATTTCAATAGTGTTGTGTACTACAAGTAGTCTAAATTATCCGGAATACCAATTTTGCAAAATATTAAAGTACGTAACTTATTCATAGCGTATGAAATAAATATTTAGGTTTATTTATTTTTCACATTTATATGGGAAAATATTTGTTTATACTGTTTACAACTTCCTAATCTACTGGTATTACGTTAGGAAACTATAAACAGTACTGGAATTTTACCCCTACCTATGTAGTTGCATATTCCCCCCAAGACGCAGTTTTATATTGTATTAAGCCTGTACAATACGGCTGTCAGTAAAACAAACCAGCGACGTACTGAATACTTTCATTCTAACCAATACTAATAGAACGACAAGCTAATCAAGTTAAAAATAGTGTAACGCTTGAAGAATAACTTACATAAAGCATTAAGAAAGTTCTAAAAAGCACGTTATCAAATGTACTTACCTCATAAAAACTATAATACTGCCAGGAATTGAACAAAACTTATGCAAAACGTCAGATATAGAACTATGAACAATTTTATGATATTTACAAGAGCGCTTTTAGCCGTAGCTTTGTTAAACATAACGAGTGGCATATTCCCCACGCTGGCATATTCCCCCGAGTTACCCTATTGCGCGTTAACATTTTCAATCAAAGTCTAATCTAAAAATTGTACTAACGAAATTTTGGAAAACAACTATACAAATATAATCTAGAAGGTTGTGAGTGAAAAGTCAGAAAGTTTAAGAGTCAACCTCAGAGTCAACTTTTATGCCACATCTATACAATTAAAAAAAAAATACGAACTAAGCGTTTGCTTCATACGATGGCAATAGAGGGTACATACGACAAGAATTTGCAAGATCTTTTCGATAATAACGACATGTACGAATTAATAAATTTATTTGCGAAGACGAAAAAATATCCCAATACAATGTCAAGAATGTTGGTCATTTACTTAATTATTGAAATTTCTCGATTTCTCACAATAGTTAGGGCATGCGTTTATAGGTTTATTGATGCGATGATGAGAGACAGCAATTATTTTGTATATCTATATAAACATTTTTGCACATACAAATATGTTTAGTAAAAATATGAAATATTTGTTGCGAAAAGCAAATTCTTGTTGTTTTAAATACATTTAGCGCTAAATGTAAGATACAGATCATCATGATTTAAAGAGAAGAAATAAATGTTATATTTTTAGGCATTTAGGATATCCTACAATTTGCGATTTTATTTCAATGATGTACCATGATAAATTTGGGATCAGTCTTTATTTGACGAGAATGTTCTAGGCAATAGTTTTCTAATTTCTAAACGATTAAAGAAAAAAAGCTTCTGACGGATTAAATTTCGCGAAAATTAACCCTAGAATCCTAAACGTCCAAAACTTACGTATACCCTAAACATGTGTAGAAAACATTGAGGAAGATAATTCTGTTAATATTTTTGCGATTAAATAAAGTTAAAAAATGTTAGGGTGGGAGGGGGAGGGGGAGAGAGAGAGAGAGA